>NW_020884946.1:2603169-2634293 GCF_003945725.1 Corapipo altera | reverse complement strand
AAAAGAAAAAAAAAAAAAAAAAAAAAAAAAAAAAAGAAAAAGAAAAAGAAAAAGAAAAAACTCAAGGAAAACTGTACGAACTTCTCCCCCTCCCAAACCCCCCGGAGCGAAATTCTTTTGTACCAATGAAGTTTGTTGTGTGCCTTTCGCGGTACGGCTGGACGTGACAATAAAGTGACAGTTGTTTGCATCGCTTTGACTCGTGGAGATCTAAAATGCTCCCAGGCTTAAGGGAGGGATCTGAATTTAAGGACACGCTGGCGTTTATTGTGCTCTCCGCTCCGGCGATCCCGGCTCCGGAGAGCTGGTTAAGGCAACTCCTGCCTCGGGCGGGGGATGGATGGGCTGAGCCTTTCAGTTCTGATTTTTGGGGTGATTTTTATGGAAGTGGCAGCCAGGTCCAGCGCTCTGGAGTTGGGTGGAGGTGCTGGGGGAGCTGCAGGAGCTCCTGAAATAAGTGGGGTTAGGGGGTATCCGTAGTAAGGGATGTAGAATCTGTGCTCCTTGCAGCTGTGCTTCCCGAGGGGATGTTCAGAGGGGTCCCCAACTCGCAGGAGTCCTGGGATAAAGGGCTGAGCCCTTTGTTGTGGAGCTGGTTGGGAAAAGCCTGTCCCCAGGGCCCCCAATCCTGCTCCCCACCTCGGGGAACGGGCAGGAGTGACCAGTGTGATGAGTGAGTCCATCCTCTGCCGGCCACGCTCCACCCCTTTAATCCCACTTTCTCCCTCGCCCTCTTCTTGGAGCAGGCTCTCCTTAGGGACAACAGGATGAGTGTTTGGGAGCAGCAGCCAGGTGAGTTTTCCCAAGGGAGGATCCTAAATTGATGTTTTTGTGTGAACCACCTGGTGTGTGATAGAGGGTTTGTGCTGCTTTTCTCCTCCACAACACCCAGGAGCACCATCCCATCTCCCACTAGTGCTAATTAAACTCCTCAGAACATAATTAGCCAGCCCTTTTCCTTGTGATTTTGCCAGTTTTTGCTGATCCTGGCATCTCCTTCCTCCAGCCAAGGAAAACTGTTATGGATGGTACAAACACCCACAGCCTTTCCGTGTCCCCATTCCCAGCTGTCGGAGCGTCTCTGGATCCTCAGTGTATTTATCCTTTCGCAAGGAGAGGGTGTGGAGTGACAGGACAAGGGGGAATGGCTTCCCACTGCTAGAGGGCAGGGTTAGATGGGATATTGGGAAGAAATTCCTGGCTGTGAGGGTGGGGAGGCCCTGGCACAGGCTGCCCAGAGAAACTGTGGCTGCTCCATCCCTGGAAGTGTCTAAGGCCACGTTGGAAGGGGCTTGGAGCAACCTGGTCTAGTGGAAGGTGTCCCTGCCCATGGCAGGGATGGGGATGAGATGATCTTTAAGGGCCAAACCATTCTGGGATTCTATGATTCCATGAAGATGATGAAGAGCCTGTTCTCCCATGGGGAAGCAGCACCAGTAAAGCTTCTGGAGTGGTTTCTCCCAGTACAAGCCACTGTCCTGTGGGCCTGGATGCAACCATGCCCTGTTTTAAGGCTGGGGGGCCCAGGAGCACGGAGCATCCCTGGATTCTGCCTGCCTTTGCTGTCCATCCCTCCAAACACCCTGGGAGAGAGATGAGGATGGAGACATGGGGCTGTGCCTCTCCAGCAAGGGGTATCCCCACTGCCCCCCTCCCTTGGCACCCTCAGCACCCACAGCACCAGGAGCATCCTGTGCCTTTTCTATGGGCTCCAAAAATAATTGCATGTTACCAGAGAATTCCCTTTGTCCTCTAAAAATACCCCTTGGCCCCAGCGAGGCGGGCACTGACCGTGGCTGGTCTCGGTGCCTAATTGCTGATTTCTGCTAAGACCCGACATTTTCGGGGCAGGAGGGAGGAGCATGAGAGAATCAGCAACTTCTGGGAGGGGGACTGCATTGTCTGCTGCTAAGTATAGCCTCCAGATTTCAGCCCTGGCCTGAAAAAAACCCTAAATTTTCCTAAAACCAGATGTGGAAGGGTTTTTAGGACCAGCCAGCCCTGTCTCCCCAGGGGTGAGGAGGGGAGGTGGCTCTTCCCTCCCCATGGGCTGTGTTTAATAAAGGCTAAATAGGAATGAATTTAACGAATCCCCCTCCCTTTGATGACTTGGCCTCCATTTCTCCTTCATCTTGCCACGGGAGAGGTCTCCAGGGCAGGGAAAGGTCCTCCAGTTCCCATCCTGGAGTGTCCCCAGGCACCCACGCTGGCCTTTTCCCTGGGATGCTCCTGGCTGCTGGCAGCCCTCCTGCTGCTCTGAGTTACCATTTCACAAATTTAAGCTCTGACAAAAAAGCTGCACTTGGGCCACCTCATCTCCAGTTGCTCCACTTCCAGACTTTGCACCTCCCGTCACCATTTGGTGGCAGCCGGAGAAGCCAAAGACTTGGGATTAGTAGGGTGACAACACAGGGAAATGGCACCTTTATGGAGCCAACTGCAAAATGCACGATAGAAAAAGGGAAATGTTGCAGTTGTATCCTTAATTTATTAATTAATTTTGCAACCAGATCCAAATAAGAACCGCTTTTTCCTGCTGTTAAGCAGCGATGGCTGTGCCGGGGCGGGTGCCTGGCACAGCATCTTCCTTTTATCAGCCCTTCCAAAACAAGCTGGACATACCCATCAGCACCACCCCAATCAGGCACCAATGACTAATTGGTGATAATTACAAAAAATCCCTCATGTGCTGGTGTGTTTTTCAGGGCATTTTTGGCACCCTGAAATTATCACCAGTTGCAGCAGTTTTAATTAACATGGTGTTGGGGTCAGCGCATAGTGGTGGGGGCATCGTGCCATTACCAGCTCCATACTGGGTGCCAAGGGGTGCCAGGGAGTGCCAGAGTGGTGCCAGGGCTCCAGGGACAGCTGTGGGCGGGGATTTTGGGTGTCGGGGTGCCGTGCCAGGGCTGAGCTCCCGCGCCCTGCTTGGAGGGCAGCGGAGGAAATCAGTCATCGAAGGAAATCAGTCATCGAGTGTTGCTGTGGAAACGGGAGGGGAAACTTGGTTTGTGGCAGCCAGTGCCTCCCTGCCAGGAGCCCTGTGGAGCCTGGCCAGTGGAGGGGCGACACACAGGCCCCCCCCCCCCGTGCCCACTGCTGAGGCCCCGGGGGGCTCCTGTTGCCACCCTCTGTGGGATGCTCCACAGGGAAGCTGCACCCCACAGTGCTGCTGCTGCTGCTGGGGGCACTGGCACGGCTGTTTTGGGGGGCTGTGCTGCACCCCAGCTCTGCTCTGCCCCTTCCCCAGCCCTGTCTGGGGAATACATGAATGTTCTTTCATAAAATCATGGAATCACGGAACAATTTGGGTTGGAAGGGACCTTAAAGTCCATTTTGTTCCACCCCCTGCCATGGGCAGGGACACCTCCCACTAGATCAGGTTGCTCCAAACCCCATCCAACCTGGCCTTGGACAATTCCAGGAGTAAGATATCCCCAAATTCTCTGTCCAACCTTTGCCAGGGCCTCACCACCCTCATGGGGAAGGATTTCCATGAGCACTCAGCTGGGCTGGCAGAGGATTTTTCAAGGGGCAGATGGAAGAAAGGAAAAAGTCACTGTATAAAAACTCAACCAGCTCCCTTGTGCTTCCAAAATCTTCCAGCTGAAATCCCAAAATCTGGGCATGTGGGCTTTTACTGATTGAAAAGAAAACATAAAATACTGAGTGATCCCTGAGATGTGCCCTGGATGGGAACTTCACAGCTGGGAAGGGCTCGAGGGGACAGGGAAGGGCCTGGGCTGTTGGTTGGGGTACGGGAGGGAGTAATAGAGGATTTTGGGGGGCTCAGGGGACATGGGGGATTTAGGAACGGGGTGTTTGAAGTCATGTGCTGTGTGGGGTGAGAGACTTCAGGGGGGCTGTGGGTTTGGGATGGGTATGTGGGGTTTGGGATGGGTATGTGGGGTTTGGGATGTGCAATGGGGTGCTGGGGGGTGTGGGGTTCAGGGTGTGTGATGGGTGCAGGGGGTGTAGGGTGAAGGATGTGTGGTGGGTGCAGGATGTGTGATGGGGTGACGGAGATGTGGGGTTCAGGGTGTGTGATGGGTGCAGGGGGGTTGTGGGGTGCAGGGAATGTGGGTGCAGGTGGGTGTGGGGTGTAGGATGGGGGTACAGTGTGAGGGCTGTGGGGTTGGTGCGTGACATGTGTGGGGTGCAGGGTCGGGGGGGTGAATGGGGGGCACAGAACAAGGGGCTATGGAAGGGACGGGGACAGGGACAAGGGGCTATGGAAGGGACTGGGGCAGGGACAGGGACAGGAAGATGAGCAAAGCCAGGGAGAGGGACCGACGCAGGGTGAGGGACAGGGGAGGAGGTGGCGGGGTCTGGGGAAAGGCGATCTGCGAAACCCGGGGGACGGAGAGGAGAGGAGAGCAGAAGAAGGAGGAGGAGGAGTAGAGGAGGAGGAGGAAGTCGGGGCTGAGCCGCTTCCTGTAGGCAGCGGGATGAGCGCAGACAAAGCTGGGTGGGGACTCGCCGCTCGGGGCTGCTGCTGACCACCCTCCTCCTCCTCCGGCCGCATCCCTCCGGCCCTCCCTCCTCCATCCATCCCTCCCTCCATCCATCCCTCCATCCCTCACAAACGTCCGTCCATCCATCCCTCCATCCCTTCGTCCGTCCGTCCGTCCCGCCGCCGCCGCCCGCCCCGCGGGGCACCACCGCCCGTCTCCAGGTACCGCCGGGCACACGGGGGGAGCCGGGGCTGGGGGCACTGGAAGCACTGGGAGCACTGGGAAGGCTGGCACTGGCCGCACTGGCGCACGGTGGGGCTGGGCAGGGCGGTCCCCACCCCCGCCACTCGCTGTCACTGACCCCCGCGGGGACCGAACCGCTCCCAAATCAGCAGAAAATTCCCCCAAATCCCGCAGGATGCCAATCCCCGCATCCCCCCAACCCCGCGGGGACCCCACACTCTCAGGGGGCCACGGGAGACGCGGGGGTCCCACCCCGCCGGGGGCTGGGAGCCGGGAAGGTGCCTTGTACGGGGAGTTCAGTCTCCCAACAAAGGTTGGATTTAGAGGGTTTGATCCTCCTTAATCAACTGATTTGCCATTACAGGGAAGGCTTTTTCTGTGGATGAATGAGACGTAGTGTTCTTTCTTTCCCTATTTTTTTTTAATCATGGGAAGGAACGGGGAGACTTTCCCAATCCCAAATCCCTGCAGCAGCCTCAGCTGGGATGGATCTGCCCCAGCCTGGCTTGGAGGGGTTGGGGGGGGCGATGTCCATGCAGGTGGCGGGGCATCCATCCTGCCATCCCCACGGCAGGATGCCCACCATTTCTATCAAAATCCTAATTTTTCCCAGCAGTGGTTTGAGGGGCGAGTGCTTTCGGTGAAGGAACCCCGGGAAAATCACTGGGAAGATGTGCTCAGGGAAACCTGGTCCAGGGCTTGCTTTCCCCAGTGGGAGGGGAATCCAGCAAAAAAAATGGCAAGAGGGGAGATCTGGGTTAGGTATCAGGGGAAGATTCTTCCCTGTGAGGGTGAGGCCCTGGCACAGGTTGCCCAGAGAAGCTGTGGCTGCCCCTGGATCCCTGGAAGTGTTCAAAGCCAGTTTGGATGAGGTTTGGAGCAACCTGGGCTAGTGGAAGGTGTCCCTGCCCATGGCAGGGTGGGGTGGAATGAGATGATATTTAAGGTCCCTTCCTGCCCAAACCATTCTGTGATTCCATGATTCTTGCCTCCTTGGTGGAGAATGATTTATATTTAAGGCAAACCTGGATGCACAGCGATACCCCTCCCATTAATCAATTGCTAATGAGTTACTAATGAACTTAAGGCACGGTACCCAAAGGGCAGTGGCTCGGAGCAGGAACGATCTGCCACTGCTGTCCCTGCTGCCGCAGGTTCTCTGTGTTCTTTCTTTCCCTGTTTCCCTCTGGCCTCACCAGCAATCCCGTGCTCCCTGGCCACGAGTGGGAAAAGGGGCAGGGACCGTGTGGATGTGGATGGCAGCAGCACATCCCCTGGCAGCAGACTGGAGCCAGGCACTGAGGATTTTTCCTTATAACTGGATTTCCCTGAATGCAACTGGAGCATGCGATTTTAATCCTCTTTCCTACCATATGGCCGCTGGCTGGATTGAAATATGACTCAATTAATTATTGCCAGGAAAGCCCCGGGGCGAAGCCTTTCTCCAGGAGGAGGTTTGGAGGTGCTCCCGGGGTTATAATGGGGCTTTTCTCACCCTGTGCCGTGGGATAGAGGGGCACGTGGCTCAGCCCCATCCTGCCCCAGCTTCCTTGACACTGGTTTTGGGGCTTTTTTTGGCATTTTCAGCCTTGCAGGAGGAAGCAGAGATGCTGCTTGATGGTGTTCACGCAACGTGCTGCTGGCTGTGACATGAGTTTGGCAGTCTCAGCATCACCTGGATAACACCTGGAGTCAGCCTTGTCCCCAAAACGGGGTATTCCCAGTTTGGGAGGACCTGTGGGTCCCCTCCCCATTAACATGGTGCCTCCACATGCCCGTCGTCTCTCCCAAATTCCCTGGGAGCTGCCAGCTTTGTTCCCAGTGGATAATATACCAGCATTAAGGATCTCATGGTGTTTTCTCCAGGCTCCTTGCAGTCGTGAGCTGGTGGTGGCCTCTGGGGCACATTTTGGATCTGGGGAGATGATAACCAGGGCATAGGGATTATCAAGGCCAGGAGCAGGCAATCCTGATGGGATTCCCATGGATAGATGGCTGCGAGCAGGTGACAGAGCTCTATTATTATTATTATTATTATTGTTGTTATTATTATTATTATTATTAATCCCCAAACCATCCTGCTCCTTTGCCACCCAGTGCCAACGTGGCAGCAGGAGGAAAATGCAATAAAAGGGCGACTTTGCCGGGGTGGGCAGTGCCATCCCACGTGGCAGCCCCGCAGATGCTCCCACTGGGATTCCAAAGCTTTGGCCTGGGAACGGTGGTGGCCGAGGCACCGCTTCTCCTCCTGAAACCCAGTGAGTCACCAAAGGAGGACAGCCAGGCACCGGCACAGGCTGTTACCATAGTAATTAGGGCTGGAGAGATGGTGCTGGAGCCCCACAGACCTGCCTGTGTCCCCAAAAAGTGCTGCCCAGGGGTGTCCGTGCCGCTCCATCCCACGAATCGGTGCCGGGATGCTCCAGGCTGGCACGCCCGTGACACGTGTGGTGCCACCGGGGACCACGGGGCTGCACCTCCTGCTCCCTCCTGCTGGACTGACCCACTTTGGGTTGGGAATAAGGGGTTCACTGCAGGAAAAGCACCATTTTCGGCACGAGTTGCATCAGTTCTCAGAGGGGCTTCTCCAAGCGTTTCATTCCTGCACCCGGAGCAGGATGCGGGAGCGGGGTATGTCCATGTGCCAGCTCAGAAACAGGAGGAATGAGCAAAAGGATTAGGGTGGGTTTTCAGTTTTTCCTGCTTTTCAGGCTCTTTTCTCTCTGTTTCTCCCTCTCTGGTTTCTCTCTCAGCCCCTTTTTGGGGTCACAGCAGCTGTTGGGAGGAGGGATGGGGGGAAAGGCAGCAGGATATGGTACCCCATGATGCAGGACAGGATGTGGGATGCATCCTGGTCCGCTTACCAGGAAATTTTTACACTTGCCCTTGCTCAGTTTTATTCCCAGCGCGGCCTCAGCCCTTCCTCACGTGCATTTTTACTCCTCCGTGCCGCATGCATGGTGCAAATTCCCCCAAAACCCGACCCTCTAAAGCAGGTGTTGCACCTCCAAAATCCTGGGGAGAACAGCAAGGGGAGGCTCCTGGTTCTGCTGCTCTTGGGGAAGCTGCGTGATGGCGGCGGAGAACACGGGCTGTCATTCCCAGCTCTCCGCACACGCTTGGCACGAGACGTTTGGCACTCGCCCCGTGGAAAAGCAGGTCTGAGCTGGGGAGAAGGACGGGCTCCAGCTGCCAGGAGGACACGGATTTGGCTCCATGGGGAAGGTGGGCTTGCTCCAAAACCCATCTGAAGTGTCTGGGATGGTGTCTGTCGAGCGCGGACTTTGGGTCAGGCCAGTGATTAATTAATGGTGTCTTTGATTAAGATGTGCAAGTGAAATCGCCGGCGCTTGGTGGGCTGGGAGGCAGCGGGAGCTGGATGTTGGATCAGAGGACCACAGGATCACAGGATGGCTTGGGTTGGAAGGGACCTGAAGGACCATCTGGGATGAGTGAGGATGCAGCCGTGCTGAGGCTGAAGTCTAAAATCACTCATCTCCTGCATTTCGTGTCGCAATGATGGACTTCAAACACCAAACCAAATTTTTCACAGGCACAGTGGGAAAAAACCCCTCTGAAATGGCATCATACCAAGCCTTAAAAAATCAGCAACTTGCAATTAGAGACATCCTCCATAATTCCTGGGAAGCAGCTGTGCCAGAACCTGCTTATCCTACCAAACACCATTAGTTTTCACCTTATCTCGTCCTTCCCTTGCTTTTCACACAGCAGTTTTCTTCCCCTCTAGTCCATTGTCATCATAATTCGGGTTAATTAGTTTATCCCAGGGAAGGTCCAGGTGTTGCTGGATTGTGGTTGGAGGGTCCTGGCACCACAGGGAGGTTTCTGGTGGTGAGAGATGCTTTCCTCCAGCATCCACAGGCCCGCTGAGCTGCAGGTTGGTTATTTCAGGGATGTGGCTGTGCCCCCCAAAGTGCTGTTCCTGGCACAGCCGGGCACCCTGGAGCCATGGATAAGCTCCTTTGGCTGAGTTGGTGTCTCGGTTTAACAGGTTTATCATCCCGCCCTCACTTGCTCTCCCGAGAGCTTCGGGAAGGAAAGTTGGCTCTGTTCATCCTGTGATGATCCCTACAAGTGGCTCTCCTGGCTGGAAGGGTCCTGGCTGGGCAGCTGGGTTAGTGAGAGGGAATGACTTAGGTGGGAAGGAGCAGCCTTGCCCGAGCCTTGGGACCCTGACCATCAGTGCTCCTTCCTGGACCTCATGAAATCTGTCCAAAGGGAAAAAAGTCCCTGGTAGAGCATGGGATATTCCCACTGCAAAGTCCTCTGCATTGCTGGTTTTACCCCACACCGGGCTGCTCGGCATCCTTCCTCCTTCTGCCTGCAGCATCCTCCGACCAGGGCGGATAAATCGCAGATCCAAAGCCTGGCTGCTGCCTTCTGGAGCTGCCTGTGCCCATCCCTGCAGGGAAAGCTGCCTGATCCCATCCCTGCAGGCAGAGCTGCCTGTGCCCATCCCCAGGGAAAGAGCTGCCTTTGCCCATCCTCATAGAAAGAGCTGCCTGTGCCCATCCCTGCAGGCAGAGCTGCCCGTGTCCATCCCTGGAGGCAGAGCTGCCTATTCAGATCCCTGCAGGCAGAGCTGCCCGTGCCCATCCCCATAGAAAGAGCTGCCTATTCAGATCCCTGCAGGCAGAGCTGCCTGTGCCCATCCCCATGGGCAGAGCTGCCTGTGCCCATCCCCATGGGAAGAGCCTCCAGCTGCAGTGGGGACCGCGGGGACGTCGGTGCCGTGGGGACATCGGTGCCCTGTGCCACTGCCGGTGTCTCTGCACAGGGACACAGACCTAATGATGGCAGGTGCCCAGAGTGAGTCAGTGCTGAGAACCCTCCTCCTCCTCCTGCTCCACCTGCCTGTGCTGGAGCCCTGGTTTTTCCATGGCTGGCACCTCGAGGAAGACTGGCACTGCTGGGGTGGGTTCGTGCTCGAATTACAGTCGGGTCGTTTCAGGGCTCTCGTGTCAGTCGTGCTGTGTCAGGAAACCTGTGCTCCTCCACGACAGCTCCCGTGGCTGGATCCATGCACAGTGAATGCCAGCGTTGCTCCAGCCTCAGGCTAAGAATCATGGAATTGTTTAGCTTGGAAAAGCCCTCTAAGATCATCGAGTCCAACCATTCCTCCAGCACTGTCAAGCCCACCATTAACCCACATCCCAAAGTGCCACATCCACAGGGCTTTTAAATCCCTCCAGGAATGGTGCCTCCACCTGTTCCAGTGCCAGTCCTCTTTTAATAATTTCTGTTCTTGGTCTATTTGCCCTGCAGCCAGGGAAAAGCAGCCATCGTGGTGGGACCCACGTGCCTCCCCCAGGACAGGCAGAGTGTCCCTGTGCATTCGACAGCGCCCGCAGGGATGTGGAGTAGGATGGGAGTGGTGTTTTCTCTCTTGCCTGCTCCCATCTGAGCTGTGTCCCAGAGGAGAGACCGGGAGCTGAAGGTGGATGAAGTGCAGGAGCACTGAATCTGTTGCAGCATCCACCTGGGATGGCACAGGGAGCGCTGCCAGGTGTCCAAGAGTCACAGCTTGAGGCATGATCCCCTTAAGGAGAATGCTGAAGGAATGCTGAAGGAATGCTAAAAGGATCCTCTAGGCTTTGGTTGTCTTAAAATCTTCCGTGTAGCCTTGAATTCCTTCGGATTGAGCACAGTGTGAGCAACCACGTGTTTGGAGAAGTTGTGCTTTTGGGGTCATTTTGGGTAAGAAAGCACCAGCTGTCAGCAGATGTGAGATGCTCGGTGTTGATTTGATTCCTTTTTGGATCCGGTGTCTTTGGCTTTCCTTTGGAGCAGGTGCAAGGAAGGGAGGGACACGGGATGAAGAAGCTGTAGGGAGTCAGGAGTGCCAGAAACGTGTCTCCACAAATCTCCCAGGACAGTGCCAGAGTGTCACTGCCTGGAACATTTGTCATCATTAAGGCTTTGTTATGTTTGCAGCCGTGATGGCCACTTTGGGGTAGAGCTGGATTGAGGAGCACCCATGGGATGAGCTTTGGGCTCTGGGGTTGTCCCTCTCCTTCCTGACAGCATTTGGTGGGTTTACATTTTGCTGAGGGCTGAACCCAAACCAAAGGATTTGTTCCTCTTCACACAGGACTTGGGAGAAACAGGCAAGTGTTGGTCTGAGTCTCCTGAGGGCAGGAGAGATTCCCAGTGCCCAGAGCTAGTCCAGAGGAGGCCACGGAGATGCTCCAAGGGCTGGAGCCCCTCTGCTCTGGAGCCAGGCTGGGAGAGCTGGGGGGTTCTCCTGGAGAAGAGAAGGCTCCAGGGAGACCTGAGAGACCCTTTCAGGACCTAAAGGGGCTCCAAGAGAGCTGGAGAGGGACCTGGAACAAGGGTTGGAGTGACAGGAAGAAGGGAAATAGCTTCCCACTGTCAGAGGGCAGGGTTAGATGGATATGGGGAAGCTGTGCCTTCTTAGGGACTTCCCGCCCCCTCACTGGGTCTGCAGCAGTTTGGGGTCCTTAACTGGGGGGTCATCAGCCATCCACAACCTATCTGATCCTCTTCCAATCAGTCCTCAGGACTGTGCTTCTGGAGCAGCTCTGATCCTGCCCAAGCAAAGATTTCTCACCTTGGGAAAGTGCTGAACGTTGACCAGGTCTGATGGATTCCATGGATTTGTGTAGGACCCTGGGAAGAGACAACAACCTGGTGACTCTGCTATGGGGCCAGGGCTCCGGTGTGACCCTGGGGCAGCTTTGGGTTTTCCGAAGGTCTTTAGGCTCAGTTTTTGGAGTCCTGCCGACCCGATTGGGCCTCATCCCTTGGATTTTTAAAGTCGTGGAGCCGTGGCGGTGTTTGTGCGGCGCTGGCAGGGCCGGGACCATCAAAATACGTTGCATTATTTATCAGCTGATTTAATATAATTGCTGCTCAGCCTCACATCCTCGCTTCGGGGGGGCTTGGATCCGCCTCCGGTGCTTCCCTCGCTCCCCATCTAATGCCTGCAGGGGGGACCCCCCCTCCTGCCTCCTCTCCGTGAATAAAAACAGGGAATAAAGGGAATAAAAAGATTATTTTAATGCAGCAACCCAGGCTTATGGAGAGGTATAAGCAGCAAATAAGGGAGGCACTGATTATTATTTTTTTAAACCTAAATCTAAGCCCTGTATAAGTGTTTCTGTTAAATGATGGAAAAGTTAGGCTGGCTGTGAATCCATGCTCCTGCTCCATCCTACCTGGAATTGAAAGCCCCCAAAGAGCAGCTGCCTCCATGGATTTTGTAGCTTATACTGGGAAAAATACAGAAACCCCCTGAAACTGAGGTTTTCCAGCACCAGGTAGGCAGGGAAAGGCTCTTGGAAAAGCAGTTTGTGGAGCATTGGGGTGAAATCCCGGTAGTTCCAGCTCTTTTGGCAGGAGGATTAAATCTGTGGGAGTGGACATGGAGGGGGATAAATAAAGCACGTGGGGCCATGGCATGGCTGGATTGATCCCCGGCACATAAGGTTCGATGCACGGGAAGGGAGGGAATTCAGCACGTCTTGCGCTGCTTAATCCGGGCTTTGCCGAGTTTCTTTGGCTTTAAAATTTTTTAACCTTTCTTCTTTTTTTTAATTTTTTTTTTTTTTTTGCAATGGAAGTATAAAACCATTGCCCAGGCTGGCGGCTTCTCCTCCCGCCTGCGTAACGTCGGTGTGTGCTGAGCGTGTGTCATTCCAGATACAGCCGGAACGGTGGGAAAAGCAGGGCCGTTGACTCAGCAGGAAGCGTGGCAGGGATGCTCTGCCCGTGTTCTGAGGGGAAAACTGTCTGGTTCAGGGATTCTGGGCTCCGTGGGAAAAGTAGGATGTTGTGTGTGGAGGTTTGTAAGCGGTGAGAGGGGGTGAGGACGGAGACGGGCTGGGGAATAACGTGGGAAAGGCTCCGAGGGCGCGGCTCGGGAGGGAAAAGCGGATTTTGCTGTTTTGCAGGAGCATTGTTGTCAGGAATGATGTTGGTGGGTCAGGGCTGGAGCAAAGGGAAGCTGCTGAGCACGGGGCCGTGGTGCTGCTGCCTCTCGATGCCGCTCTGTGTCCCTGTCCCAATTCTGCCACGCTGGCCGTGCCCTCCTCTCCTCATTCCATGGGGAAGGACCCAGGTGTACTCGCTGCCTCCGTAACCAGGGCCTACTTTAGACAGAAATGCATTAGGTTACAGGGAAAAAAAGAGGCAGCAGCAGGGCACAGGAGTGAAATTTAATTGGGATAATATGGGTCAGCAGCAGCAACAACCTATTTCTGCCCAGCCAGCCCAGCTAACCCGGTTTGCAGCGCTGCCAGGGCTCTTCATCCCTGCCCGCATTCCTGCCTGTGTCCCTGCCCTGATCCATGCCCGTATCCCTGCCTGCATCCCTGTCTGGATCCCTGCTCACATCCCTTCATGCATCTCTGCCTCCATCCCTGCCTTGATCCCTGCCTGCATCCCTGCCTGCATCCCTATCTGTATCCGGGCTCACATCCCTTCCTGGATCCCCACCTGCATCCCTATCTGAATCCCTGCCTGCATCCCTGTCTGTATCCCTGCTCGCATTTCTGTCTGGATCCCTGCCCACATTCCTGCCTGTACCTCTGTCAGTATCGCTGTTCACATCCCTGCCCACATCCCTGCCTGTACCTCTATCAGTATCACTGTTCACATCCCTGCCCACATCCCTGCCTGTACCTCTCTCAGTATCACTGTTCACATCCCTGCCCGCATCCCTGCCCAGATCTCTGCCCACATCCCTGCCTGCATCAGTGCCTGCATCCCTGCCTGTATCCCTGCCCACACCCGTGTATGCATCCCTGCCTGCATTCCTGCCCAGATCCCTGTGCACATCCCTACCCATGTCCCTGACTGCATCCTTGCCCAGATCCCTGTCCTCATCCCTGTCCTCATCCTTGCCCGTATCCCTTCCTCATCCCCGCCTGTATCCCTGCTTGCCTCCTTGCCTCTATTCTTTCCTTTGCCAGGCCATGAAATGTCAGAGCCAGCACAAGCCACGATAAATCACTTTACAAAAGTGATTTATGATTTTTAATTTATGATTTTGATTTTTTTTTCCCCCTTCCTTTTTTTCTCTCTTTTTATTTTCTGGTTTGTTTTTTTTCTTTGTTTAATCATTTTTCTCTCTTTTTTCTCCCCTCTTTTTTCCCCTCTTTTTTTTTTCACCTCTTTTTTTTTTTCCCCTCAGAAACCTGCTAAAACCACCCCCATTCCGTGCCAATCCTCCACCTGCACTTTGGGATGTGGCCACGAGCAGATGCTTCACTCATTTCACGGGTGTCTCAGAGATGCCGTCGCGCAACAGCTTTGTGGTGAAACCCTCGCAGGATAACGGGGTTTTACCTCATAATCCACACCTAAACCACAACAAATCCCAAAAAATCATCACAAAACTCCCATCTCCATGTGGTGCAGCCACTATCTGAGTACTGGCCCTAAAGGCACCAGCTCTGGGTGCCGTGAAAAACCTGGAAAAGAAATAGAATCCCTGAGCGGTTTGGGTTGCAGGAGACCTTGAAATCATTCAGTCCAACAGCAGGGACACCTCTCACTAGACCAGGTTGCTCCAAGACCTGTCCAGCCTGGCCTTGAACATTTCCAGGGATGGGGATAAAGAGGGAAAATCAATAGACCAGGTTGCTCCAAGATCCATCCAGCCTGGCCTTGAACACTTCCAGGGATGGGGATAAAGAGGGAAAAATCAATAGACTGAATTGCTCAAAGCCTGTCCAACCTGGGCTCGGGCACTTCCAGGGGATAAAGAAGGAAAATCAATCAATGAATCGATCAATAAATAAGGAAAAAAAAAAAACAACTCTCAGCCTTGCTGCTTCCAGGACAGGGATGGGAAGAGAAATACCAGGCAGTGGCAGCACTGGGAATTCTCTCTATGATCTCCAATGGGCTGTGACCTGTTTGCTGTATTTGAAGCTTGAAATAGAGCCTTATGAGTAATGTGGTTCAGGTGCTTATCACCAATTAATTAATTCTTTTGTATGGTGGTTACCTAATTAAAGCAGTCTCAGGTAATTCCTGGGGGGGGGGGAGCTGAAACTAATGGGGTTGTTTCTTCGCTGATGTAACTTGTTGGGTGATTCCCAGAGGCTGGGAAGGGTTATTGGGCTCCGTGTGAGTGTTACTTAAAATAAAATTCTAATAAAGGTTTGATCGGGGTGAAATCATCGGAGGATGATTTCTCATCGCAAGGATTTCTGCAGCCCAAGGCTTCTCCTGTTGCGGGAGCTCTTTGGGAGAAAAAGTGAGGATTTCACCAAAAAAAAAAAAGAGCCATTTTGGGTTTGTTTTAGCTGAAAATTGCTTGGCAGGAGGATGAGCCCATAATCAGCCACCAACTAATGCAAAATGCACATGCTCCTTCCTATTTTCTACAGTCATGGGGAGGATGCCCCCTAAAAAAGTAGGATCTTTAAGCCAAATCAGGGCAACTCAATGTCTTGCCCCAGTTCCTCTGGGGTGGCTGCTGATGGGCAGGGCTTGGTAAGTCAAGGGATCATTTAGGTTGGAGAAGATCTCTAAGATCATCAAATCCAACCGTTCCCCAGCACAGCCATGGACATGAATTTAGGGTGACTTTGCCTGAGGCTCAGGGTGGGTTTGGCTCTTCAGGAGCTGAGATGACACAGCCAAGTACCCAAATCCTCTTGGAAATGTGATGGTGGGTGAAATGTCTCCACCTTTCAGTGCTCCCTTCATCTTCCCTTCTCTTTCAATCCTCATTTCCCATCTTCCCCTGAAGATCTTTATCTCGACCCTGGTAAATTCTTAAGGGCAGGATGTTCAAAGCTGAAACTCAAGACTGGATCCGTTAATTAGTGTGAAATAATAGCTCTTGGCTGCTTCCCTTAATTAAGGGTCAGGAGTTCAGAGCTGGATGGATAAGGAGGAAATTCTTGGCTGTGAGGGTGGTGAGGCCCTGGCACAGGTTGCCCAGAGAAGCTGTGGCTGCCCCTGGATCCCTGGAAGTGTCCAAGGCCAGGCTGGATGGGGCTTGGAGCAACCTGGGATAATGGGAGGTGTCCCTGCCCGTGGAAGTGGTTGGAATGAGATGGACTTTAAGGTCCCTTCCAACCCAAACAAGTTTGTGCTTCTGTGATCTGTGTGCTGGAGACACTTTACTCTACCCATAGGTTTTGGGGAATTCCTGAACCTGTGTGTTCTCCTCTCCTCTGCTCCCGTGTGCTGAAGGAGCCTTCAGCCTCCTGTTGGTCTCTGGGTGTTGCCCGACATTTTATTAAATTTAAAAATAACAACCCAAAACCAAAACCAGCCCAACCCTTAAAACATTTTCCTTTTCAGTGAAGTGCAGCAGTGGTGGGGCTGAGCCCTGGGGAAACCACAGGGTTGGAGCCAGTGCCTAAAGCCCCTGGAAGGCTGTGCCAGGGGTGGCGTGACAGGATGTGCCCTTATCTGTCCCCTCTGGTGTCACCAGAACGTGACAGCCCAGGCTTCTTTCCTTCTGTGTCACAGCATAAGGAGAGAGCAGCCTTCTCTAGCTTAGGACATCTTTATTTCTCAATATCTGGGCATCCCTGAATTCCCCAGTATTTGGGCATCCTTATTCCTCAGAATTTGGGCATCCTTATTTCCCTGTATATGGACATCTTTATTCTTCAGTATCTGGGCATCCTTATTTCCCTCTCTATGGGCATCTTTATTCCTCAGTATTTGGGCATCTCTGGATTCCCCAGTATTTGGGCAGCCTTATTCCTCAGAATCTGGCCATCCTTATTCTATGGTATTTGGGGATCCTTATTCCCCAATATTCATGCATCTTTATTCCCTGATATTTGGATATCCTTACTGCTCAGTATTTGGGCATCCTTATTCTGTGGTATTTGGGCATTCTTATTTCCCAGTATTTGAATATCCTTATTCCTCAGTTTTAGGGCATCCTTATTCCTGGGTATTTGGACATCCTTATTATATGGCATTTGGACATTCTTATTCCTCTGTATCTCGGCATCCTTATGATCCAGTATTTGGAAATCCTTATTTTATGTTACTTGGGCATCCTATTCCTCAGGATTTGGGCATCCTTATTCCCCAGTATCTGGCCAAGCTCAGGACACCCATCCTCCCAGATCTGTGCACCACTGGGGTTGTCCCTTGTGCACAAACATTTCCCAGGGTTTTCCCCTAGAAATGGTTTTCCCTGGAGTCCCTGGGGCAGACTGGGAGGATTGCTTGTCTTTTGATGCATTCTGTGGTGGCATTCCCATGGTTCTAGATCCTTGTGCCAACCCTGGAGGAGGTCGGTGCTCCTTCCCCGTGGTACCCAGATGGAGAGAGCCAATATCTTGGATGAATGGTGGCTGGAGGGACCAGAGCAGATATCCCAGGCTGTGCCAACTGGCAGTTGATCCTTCATCTGAATAACCTTTAGAAAAACCTTTAAAAAACCCTAAAAAACAAAAAAAGGAAGTGGAGGGTGGTTCCTGTTTGCTTCGGTTTGAGCCGTTACGGAGCCTGTGAGAAAACAAAAAGCTGAGATTCTCAATTTCACGTGATGCCCACAGAGCAGTGACTTCTCCAGGCAAAAGGGCCAGCCCTGCCAGCCCAGGAATGTGAGGCTGGAGCCTCCTGACTCCATCTGGGCTGCAGGCGTGGTTGGCTCCAGCACACGAGGTGGGTGGAGGGGACATCCTGAGCCAGGCTTTCTGCAAAGCCAGCTCCGGCCCTGAGCTCTCCATTTAATGCCCCAGCAAAACTAGGGAAGAGAAGAATCTTTCCTGCAGCTCCCTCTTGCTCTATGTGCTTTGCATTGCCTTGGTAATTCCCATCCCTGGAAGTGTTCAAGCCCAGGTTGGATGGGGCTTGGAGCAACCTGATCTAGTGGAAGGTGTCCCTCCCCGTGGCAGGAGGATGGAATGAGATGGGCTTTGAGGTCCTTTCCAACCCAAATCAGTCTGGTATTGAATGATTTGGGCCAAAATGGGCACCCATCCCACCTCATCCCCGTTTGGCAGGAAGGATCAGATGTTGGTGTGATAACGGAGCTGTTCCCATGGAAACAGTCCCATTTTCCACTCAGTTGTCTTTTAATTTATTTATTTATTTACCAGCACGTCTCTGACCTGCAAGCTGCTCTGTAGTGATTTATACACCGTACTGAACATCAGGGATAAAAAATGGCTGTTGGAAAAGGGAATCAAATCCCCGGGGATGGGGGCTGGGAGCTGTGCCTGTAACCACCACTCAGGATTAAGGTTCTTTGCCCCAGCAAAGCAGAGTGATGGGAGCCCACGGGCACAAATCGAGCTCATAACATTTTCTTCCCTTAAGGAAATAACGAAACACATGGAATTTGGGCGTGTTAAGGCTCCTTTCCCACCTAGGTCGGTAACTGCTGTGGGGATCCATGCGACTACCCCATCTCCCACCCCCCTGGAAACGTGGCTCTGCTATTTTCTTTTTAGCCTGTACTATTTTTATGCTTTTCTGGATATATTTAGCAATTATTTTTTCAGCTGAGCCGCCTATTTTTAGCTTGTGGCTTTTAGGAAAAGCAACAAGATGCCTGGCAGAGCCAGGCAGCCCCTCACGAGGGATTCCCACGCTCCAGCCGGCCGGTGACCGGCAGCGCCGGCTCCGGGGAGGAGATGGCACCTCCATATGCTCAGTTATTCCTCCTGGATGCTGTGTCATGGCTGGTTTGGGGGAGGAAAAGGCAGCTTTTGGGGAGGAAAAGGCAGTTTTTGGGAGAGCCTGCTTGCCTCAAGGGGGGGGATGCAGTGAGCTGGGATGGGTTCAGCTGCTGGGAAGCACAGGCAGCGGGAGAAATCCGAGCATGAATGAGAGCTCGGATAAACCCCTCCGTTACAATATGCAGCTTGGCACCTTTTCTGGACCAAAAAAAAAAAACATTTCTGGAACAAAAAAACCCTCCTCTGGACCACAAAAGTCCTGGGTGCTGCCCTGCCTGGTAGGAACAAGCCTGATCCCTTCTCTCCCCAAATCCTGGCTGCCCCAATGGGATTGCTTCTAACTGGGTGAAAAACAGTGGTGCATCAGGGATGGAAAATATGACTTTTTCTTGTAATCAAGGAGCAAGGAAGCTGCTGCTTTCACCCTGAAAAGGGGCCGTTCTGGGTGGTGGGTGATGCTGCTTTTGGTCTCTGTGGTGAGGGAACAGCGAGGTTTCGCTCTGGCAGCACTTTCTGTTTCATTCCTGCTTTTCCTTTCGGTTCAGCTGGGAGGTGTGGTGGGAGAGAGCTGAGAAAACACTCACTGGGAGATGAAAAAAGTCTGGAGACTTGAATCATAGAATTGTTTAGGTTAGAAAAGGATCAACGAGTCCAACCGTTCCCCCAGCGCTGCCAAGGCCACCACTGACCCACGTCCCCAGGTGCCACATCCACACGGCTTTTAAATCCCTCCAGGAATGGTGAATCCACCACTGCCCTGGGCAGCCTATTCCAGTGCCTGTTCCTGCCTATTCCAATTCCAACTGAGAGACAGGAGAGGGTGTTTTCCACAGGTTTAAAACTGCAGAGGATCACAGATGAGTGGGTAAACACTTCAGAGCCTGGGAGACACAGGAGGTGTCTTGTGACATCCATGAAATCTCACTTGATGTCCTTTCGCACCTTCAGGAATGTAAGGAAATGCTTTCCAAGGATGCTGGTGTCCTCTTTAGGGTAATTGCACTAATTAATCACCCTTAAAATAATAGAATCATGGAATGGTTTGAGCTGGAAGGGACCTTAAAGCTCATCTCATTCCAACCCCCTGCCATGGGCAGGGACACCTTCCACTATCCCAGGTTGCTCCAAGCCTATTCTAACCTGGCCTTCAGCACTTCCAGAGGGGGGGGAAGTGCCATTTTTTTAAACATTTGTGAGAATTCTGATCTCCACCCACATGCAAGTTGGATAAGCCCCAAGTGAACAGGGGGGTAAACTGCTAGGGGGGAGGTTGGGCTCAGATTTCCTGGGTTTGGAGCTGGAGCTGGAGATGGAGCTGGTACAAGGCACCCGGATTCCAGGATCCTCTCTTCCCAATCCCTTGCTCCGCAGCCTTTCAGCACAGCTCCTCTGCGCAGAGCAGGCGGCAGCTTGTGCTGACGAGGAGCTGGCAAACGAAGCCTAATTACTGTTTCAAGCAGGGTTGGCAGCTCTGGGATGCCAGAGCCCCACAGGAGCCCAGTTTGGGAGGGAGGAGTGGGATGGCAGCTCAGCAGGAGGGCTCGGCGTCAAGAAATGCTCCTTTCGCAGCGGCTTTTTTGGGCTTTACGTGGCAATTTCTGTGGAAATGCATCCAGAAATCGAGGTAGATGGGATTAACTTACTGGGATTGAGGAGAACTAGTTCTTCCTTGGTCCAAAGCAATGTTGGCTTTAAGCTCAGAGCACATTAAATCCCAATCCCATCCCATCAAGCAGCAACTCACTGCTCCACATCCACATTTGTTGCTCCACATCCACATTTGTTGCTCCACATCAGAGGTAAAAGCTGAAGATTTTGGCAAAGCTGGGTGGAGCAGACCAAGAGCTGACACAGGTGTAAATGCTGCATCAGTGCCCTGGGATCAGGAGTTTCCCTTGCTGTTTTCCCAACTAAATCCCAGTTTTTGGTGCCTGTTTTGCCTGGGTGCTGCAGGTAAAAGAAGATGTTATTCAAATATGTCAGTGGCTCTTCATTCAACAGACAACAAAAAATTAGATTTTTTTTGCAGCTTAGGTACCAACTAGTAAAAATTAGCAGCAAAACATCCAAATCCAGGCATTTGTTGCAAGTGTTTTTTGTGGAATCATGGAATCACAGAATAGTTTGGGTTGGAAGGGACCTTAAAGACCATCTAATTACACTCCCCTGCCACGGGCATGGACACCTTCCACTATTCCAGGTGGCTCCAAGCCCCTACCAGCCTGGCCTTGGACACTTCCAGGGATCCAGGGGCAGCCACAGCTTCTCTGGGCAACCTGTGCCAGGGCCTCTCCACCCTCACAGGGAAGAGATTTAATCCAAGCCAAGCTGCTGGAGCATCCCCCTCTCCTTCAAACCCCCAGTGCCTTCTTACCACTGATTGCAGCCAACCCAACTACACCTTGGAAAGTAGGTAAATCCTCAAGCTGGAGGAAAAATGCCAACCATAAAGCTAAAAATCACCCTGCTTCCCAGTATTTCCTGATATCCCCATTGTCACTGGCTGATCTCACACCCTCTGCTGCTGTGCTAAACCTTGCCTGCAATGAAAAGAGTTTTATGGTGCTCACAAGGGAATACAGATAGTGTGCTTTTTCCCTCTCTTAATGGCACATGTGCCTGGATAATGGGATTCGTGCCTTGCAGCCCACAGGTTAATGAGTCCTTACTCATTATTTTCATGCTAATGATGTTTAACGTGTCCAGTACATGGATATTGTCTCTTTTGGGCTCTGCCACAGTAATAACAACTCAGGATCTTGGCAGGTTGTTTTGATACTTGTCTGTTGTGCAGAGGGGTCATGGGTTATTTAGTACATGTGGAAGGGGTTGAATTCATTTAAAGGGATGCAAAAGAGCTGGAGAGGGATTTTGGACAAGGGCTGGGAGGGACAGGACAAGAGGGAATGGTTTCCCACTGCCAGAGGGCAGGGTTAGATGGGATATTGGAAAGGAATTCCTGGCTGTGAGGGTGGGGAGGCCCTGGCACAGGTTGCCCAGAGAAGCTGTGGCTGCCCCTGGATCCCTGGAAGTGGCCAAGGCCAGGTTGGACAGGGCTTGGAGCAACCTGGGCTAGTGAAAGGTGTCCCTGCCCATGGCAGGGGCATGGAATGAGATGGTCTTTAATCTCCCTTCCCATCCAAACCGCCCTGTGATTCTATGATAAATCCAACCCAAACAAAAGGACAGGGAGGTTTGGGTTTACTCCTGGTGGCTCCACACCCTCCCTTGGGTACAGTGGGGTGTCCTCACTTCGGGATTAAAAACCCTGCTTTTGTGGCTGCCCTGTTTGAGCAGCTTTGCTGCCACTCGAGAACTGCTGGGCTGTTGTGAGGTTGTTTTTTGGTGCAGGATATTCACGAGCTCACTCTGAAGTGTCACCTGCCATGTTTTTGTTATTCAGGCAGAAGGAAACGCACAGAGTGGAAATGCTCTGAAACCATCACTGGCCCCAAAATGGTTTTAGTTTCTAGCTGAAGCATCTGCAGAGGGGCAGAGCGTGGCTGGGGTTTGTGGTGGCCCCTGGGAGGGTCCTACAAGGTGGCTGAGCTGTCCCTGAGTTCCCAACGTCATCTCAGCAGCCCTGGGACATCCCAGCTCACAGGGATGTCCCTTCCTCTGTCTTGGTCTTCTGTAGCTTTGTTTTTGGGGCTATTTTCCACACTTAAGTGCCCCCAGGGATGGATGTAGTAAGAGAAGGGAGGTTTTCCTTGCAGGAGGGTGGCAGCGAGGCTGGATATATATAATTTTTTTAAGATCGGGGCTGTAGCAGCTGTACAGATGCTCCCAGCAGTCCTCCCTGCTCCCATGCTTCTTCCATGACCTTAAACATGGAGTGGCTGAAGTTGCTGAAGTGACTCCCTGCCATTGAAGCAGCAACAGGTCCTCTGTATGAGAGGACACAACATAGAATTGTTTAGGTTGAAAAATCCTTCTAAGATCACAGAGTCCAACAATTCCCCCAGCACTGCCAAGCCCACCACTAATCCCTGTCCCCAGGTGCCACTTCCAGGGATGATAATTCCACCAGACTAACATTTGCTGCATTAGAAAAGCCCCTGTGGCATCCAAACCACAGGACAGCATCTTGGTTGGTGGTGTCCTCGCCCCACCAGCCCAGTGCCAGCTGCCGTGCCAGAACCGTGGCACACCGCCATCCACTCCATGGCTTTGCAGAGGGAGAACTGGAAGGAAAAGCAGGAGAGCTGTACCGTTGTGCCCTGCTGCTCAAACTCCTCTCCAGCCAAAAAACAAACAAACAAACAAACAACAAACAACACACCAAAAAAAAAAAAAAGGCGGGAGAGATGAGATAAACCAGCGCGGAAACAGCGTACGGGCTCGAGATAAACCCCCAGCGAAGGCACGGAGCTTTGCCCGGGCAGAGCAGATCCAGCCGGGAGCTCGGGCTGTTGGGAGCTGGGGGATTTTGGCAGCATTCCCCGGGGGGATGCTCCTTCCGTCCTGCCACGCGCTCTGTGCACCAGACGGTTAAATCCATCCCCTCTCCCCGAGCATCCTCCGTCCTGCGAGCTGGGGAGCAGCCACGAGCCTTGGCTGCCAGCAGCCCTCGGATGCTCGCCCACTGACTTGAAACCTCTTCCTGTGCCGAAAACCTCGCTGAATGCAAACAAATGATGCCGCTGGGGGCCGTGCTCGCACGGCACGGGGCGGGGGGGGGCACACGGAAGGAAAGCCACAGCCTCTGTGCCAGGCACGGAGCTCGGCGTCTGCGGGACCGCCGGGGCTCCTGGCGCCGTAAATATGGAGCTGAGTGGCATCACTGCCACCTAACCCGGCTCCTTTCGATTCCATATTCTCTTCGCTTGAAGGTGGTGAGCGGCCAAGAGGAGCAGATCTTCCCCTAGAGGCACAGATCAGCGGAGAGACCGGCTTCTGGTAAAAAATAACCTCCTGGGGGTCCTCAACGGGCACAGGGGGCTGGGGAGGGGTCTCATCCTCAAACCCCGGCACGACTCACTCTCTGAGCACAGGCACCAGCGCCAGGTTGATTTTTTTCTCTAAGTCTCAGGATAAGCTTTGTCCAAACACCCTTATAATGGGCTTGAGCTGGACGTGCCCTCAGCTTTTCCTTAAAACATCACGATTCCCTTATTTTAGGGCTGTGCCATCCTTGTCCCACCCACTCGGGGGTCTCCCTGAGCCCTGCTGTTGCGGGACATCCCAAAAAACCCCAACATTTTGGAGCTGGCAGTGAGCCCCAGGCAGGCAGGAGCACAGCTGTGCCTCTGCTGGAAAATACTTGCTGCTTGTAAAAGCGTGGGCTGCCGGGGGAGTGGGATGCTGGAACTCTGGCCGGAGCTCACTGCTGTTAGAAGGTGATGGAAAAACATCCGTGATAGAGCCGGCAGGGACTTAATGAGCGTCCCCCCGCCTGCCTGGGGTGGAAGTCTCGAGAAACAGGAAACTCCAGCATCCTGTTTAGCATCTCAGTGTTCAAATTGGCAGCAGGAACAAAGCGAGGGAGGCCAAGGGACACCGGACTCACGCTGGGCACCGGCACGGGCTGGATGATGTGCAGGGAATGAGCCTGGCGAGGCACTTTGGGCTGCCGGGGGGGAGCCTGTTCTCTGACTTCCTTGTTGCTGTCACAGCCTTTCATGGAACAGCAAATGCCAAAGGACAGCTCAGCTGGGCTCCAGATGGTCCCAGTGGCCCCAAAGCTTGGCTCTGGGGACCGTGGGGAGGGCACAGAAGAGGGCTACTGGCAGCGGGTCACTGCAGCTCCCTGCCCGGCGTCTGCATCCCCCTTCCTCACACCCTCATTCCGATGGCTCTAACGCTCCCCATATGCAACCCCAGCACATAGTTTGGGGAATTTCAGGGCCCAAAGGTTGATCCACGTGTGTTCATGCCCACAGCCCCCCCGGGGAGCGTGCCTGGCCTGCCCATGGCTAGCAACAACACCGCCAGCATAGCGCAAGCACGGAAGCTGGTGGAGCAGCTGAAGATGGAAGCCAACATCGACAGGATAAAGGTAGGGAGGCTCAGGAGCTGGCTGGGGGATGCTCTGAGGCGGTGGCTGCTGCTGAGCAGCTGCCCAAAGCACGTGGTGGGAGCTGGGAGGTAGTGCTGGGTGGTGTTTATGGCGGGTGC
This sequence comes from Corapipo altera, assembly GCF_003945725.1. Taxonomy (NCBI): domain Eukaryota; kingdom Metazoa; phylum Chordata; class Aves; order Passeriformes; family Pipridae; genus Corapipo; species Corapipo altera. Next base: position 2,609,827 of record NW_020884946.1, on the reverse strand, counting down.
TCTTCCAAGTGATCCCGATGGCCGTGGCTGAAGGCAGGGAGGCAGGGAGGTGCTCGCCCACGGAATTATAGAATCACAGACTGGTTTGGGTTGGAAGGGACATTAAAGCCCATCTCATTCCAACCCCATGCCATGGGCAGGGACACCTTCAACTAGACCAGGTTGCTCCAAGCCCCATCCAGCACTCCCAGGGATGGAAGGCAGCTGGAAGCATCACCTGGAGCCCTGCTGGGTGGGTGGGAAGGACTGACTGTTCCCAAGGCATCTCACCTCCTTGGGAAGAGGTTAAATCTAGGGAGAGAAGTGCTGCAGTGGTGGCTGCTGGCTGCGGGCACGTCTGGATGCCAGCAACACCTCACCTTTTGGGGTGTGGCTGAGCTCCAGTGGCTTGGGAGCTGCTGCCATGTCCAGAATAAATAATGAGGTTGGTGGCTGAGTGCAGCAAATGTTGCTGTAGCAGCCGTGGATGTCCCTGCTGAGGGTTTTGGGGGAGAGCCAGAAGGGATGCAGGGATGCTAGAGTCAGACCTTGCTATGGTCAGGTTGGGTGAAAGATGGGAATGGGTGAAGGATGTGAAGGGTGTGAATGGATAAAGGATGTGAAGGATGCTTTTGGGATCATGTGCTGACAGATGAGCTTAGAACCCAGAGATGAAGGACCAGCCCCACCAAGGATGTGCTGTCAGGTCATTGGTCAGGTTCTTGTCGAGGGTCTGATGTTTCCTGCCCAACCCTGCTGGCAGGATCTTTTTCCAGGTGGGATTTTGCCAGCACAGCCTGTCCCTAACACAGGGCTCCTTCCATTGCAGGTGTCCAAAGCAGCAGCAGACCTGATGGCGTACTGCGAAGCCCACGCCAAGGAGGACCCTCTATTGACCCCCGTCCCGGCCTCAGAAAACCCCTTTAGAGAGAAGAAGTTCTTCTGTGTGATCCTGTAAACCCTTGAGGAGCCTGACGGGCACTCAGGCCACCCTGAACACTGATGTAGAGTTTTTAGGAATGGGGACGACCTGCTAGTCCGCAGAATTTAAACAAAAATAAGTAAAATACACAGCCTGGAAGCTACAGAGATGTGCATGTTTTAAAGAACCTGGCCACCTTTTGGGGGAATAAGATGATCTGCATTGTGAGGCAAAAGATCTGAAGTCTGTAGAGTTGCCTAGAAAGAGAGAAAAAAAAAAATATGTAAAGAATAAATATGTGTCACTTTTCTGCTCACAAAATCGTTTGATTGTTCCATATTCAAAGCACCAGAGCTGTGCTGAGCAAAGTAACTGCTAGGGATGTGTGTAACCTTCTTGGAATGATATTGTTGGTTTCTTTCCAAACTAATATTTTTTATTTAAGTTGTCAGATATATAGCAGCAGGTTAGGTGACTTATGATGTTACTCGGTGTTTGGTCTTGTGCTTTTTAATTTCTGGTGGTAGCACAGCAGGGGGGTTGAGTGGCCCCACGGGGGGTCTGGGGGGGACACCGGCAGCTCCTGCCTGTCCCCCACGTGCTGGCAGCTCCGTGTTCCTGGCAAACCCCACTTTTTTACCATTTTGTATATGGTTAGCTTTGATTCTGCAGGTAAAAGTGATTCATGTGTCGTGGTTGGTGCTTCATACTCCTGTGACGACGTTCTTTGGTGGTAGTGCATGAGAGTTTGTGTCCGTTCATCCGCTCCAGACTTTTCTTTTCTATAATTTGTCTGGTGGAAGGAGCTGTAGGGAGGAGACTGAGGCGATACTGAAAGCAGAGAGAACTCCTGTGATGCCTTAGACGTGCCTGAAATACCTCCTGCGATAGGGCAGGTGCCAGAACCCGGGTGAAGGGGCTCAGGGTGGCCCCTGCCCCAGGCGTTGTGGGGTAGCTAAAAATCTGAAAGTCAAAGTCAACCACTCCTTTCCGGGTCTTTCCTTTCTCCTACACCTCTGTGCCTCTGCCCTCCTCGCTTGGTCCTGCTCTTTGGCTTCCCGGTAGTACCTCCTTCCCTTGGGGCTGGTCTGGAATGCTGCTTTGTGGTGGGATGCTGCTCTGTGGTGGGATGCTGCTGCGTGGTGGGATGCTGATCCACCCTGGGGTGTTGCTTCGTGGTGGAATGATGCTTCATGGTGGAATGCTGCCCCGTGGTGGGATGCTGCCCCACCGTGGAATGCTGCCCCACCATGGGATGCTGCCCCATGGAGGGATGCTGCTTCGTGGTGGGATGGCACCCCACCATGGGATGCTGCCCCACCATGGAATGCTGCCCCATGGAGGGATGCTGCCCCATGGCGGGATGCTGCTTTTTGGTGGGATGCTTCTGCCCCTTTCCCACACCCACCGAATCCCATTCCCGCCTCACCACGTTGGGAAGGGGCAGGGGAGCAGCTTGGGGAGCTGTGGGCCCACCCCTTCACGGAGGTGCCTGATACCCTGTTTACACACAGCCTGAGCTCCCTGGCAGGCTGGGGAATTATTCCCAGCTCTGGTTCATCCATTCTCGGGGGACACACGCCACCTTTTTGGGCTCTGCCTCGGGTTCACGCTTCCAAGGATGTGTCTTGTCTCTCCTTTCCGCTGCTAAACACCTCCCAGCTTCCCCTGCTCTTCTACACTCCTGGGAAACTTTGGGAATCATAACTTTGGGAATAACTAGGTGGGTGTCTCATGGGGACTTGGGGGATCTGTGGTGACCTTACTAAACTAGTTCTGAACCAGGTATCAGCTTAATCCCTGTGGATTCCAGAGGGCATTAGTCTTTAGGTACCTTTTGGTGACTCTTTCTAGCCCGTAACAAGTGCTTTTTGGTTTTTCTACCTTTTCATACTCTTTTTCTAGTCTTCTATGGAGAAGACCAGTTGTTCTTACACTGGACTCAAAACCTTTGGCATCTGGGAATGTTTATATGCCACGAGTAGCATAGATGGTCCCGGCCCTCCCACGGTGGCTTTTGGCCCCCCCTAACCCTCCAGTTTTGATCTTTTTACTACAGCTTGTGTAGCTTTAGGATGAAGGATGGATGAAGCCGTTTGCTCTGCAGCTGGTTTCACTCTTGGTGTTACCAAGACATGTAAATACCCCATCCTGGGTTTTTGTCTTTTCTTTTTAACGCTGATTTACCGTCACAGAGAGTGAAGCGCAGCCGGCCTGACCCGGGGCTCCCACCCCCAACCCTTCTCAAACACTGTCATAAAGTGGTTTGTAATAATTTTTTTAATGACTTGCGTATTTTACAACTTGAATTCTTAATAACTGAACGGTGAAATAAACCTGCATGAAGAATATGGGGAGCGGGGGGGGGGGGGGGGGAATTTTGAATTAACCCAAAATACTCATTGAAGGTGTTTTATGTTGCTGGGCTTTATTTTATGTTGGTAGAGGTGTTGACATTGGTGTGCTGCCAGGTATTTCACCCCAGTATTTATATTTACACAGATATGCCTTTGTTAGCCAAGTAGAGATCGCCTGCCAAGATCATTTTCCCCCCTCAACAAAAATACCAGCCATCCCTCCATCCCGATGCTGTATTTCCAGCGTGGTATCAAATGACATTCAACCCCCAGGCTTTTAAAGAAAAATATATCTGGAGTACTGGAAAAGGACTTTTTTTTTTGTCTGCCAAGGTTGCTGGTGGCGGGGGAAATCCATTCCTTGGGTGCCAACCTGCCACTGCCAGGTTTTTGGGGAAGGGGTGGTTGGGAGAGGAAGCCGGGGCGGGGAGGTCGGCGTCGTGGTGTAGCGCATCCCCCATCCCACGTGGTCTGTGTACTCGTTGGAAATAAACTTTTGGATTTGTTTCAAGCCTTTGGAGATGATTCTTTGTGTGTGTCGACCCCTGGGGAGGTGGGTTCCCATCCTGGCTGGGGCTGGATCCTGTTTCCATTGGGTTTGGAGGGGGGTGTCTCCCTGACAGGAGTTTTGGTGCCTGTCTGTGAGGGAAAATGAAGCCTCTTGGGGTTTCAGCCCCTTCCCAGACACAGTTTTCTGTTCCCAGAGGATGAGCCAGCTCAGGGAAGAACAGGCTCCTTCAGGGTGGGACATTGCTCCTTCCTCAGAAACTGAGAGCTACCTAAAATTTCTAACTTTGTTGTCCATCCCTTCTCCCCTCTCTTTCCTTTTTCTCCCATCCCTGGCAGTCAGTACAGGCTTTCCCCAGTAATTTGGACAAGGGCATGGAGTGACAGGACAAGGGGGAATGGCTTCACACCAACAGTGGGCAGGGTGAGATGGGATATTGGGGAGAAATTCTTCCCTGTGGGAGTGATGAGGCCCTGGCACAGGTTGCCCACAGAAGCTGTGGCTGCCCCAAACCCGGAAGTGTTCCAGGCCAGGTTGGACGGGGCTTGGAACAACCTGGGATAGTGGAAGGTGTCCTTGCCCATGGCAGGGGGTTGGAACTGGAAGATCTTTAAGGTCCCTTCCAACCCAAACCATTCCAGGATTCTACGATCCCATAATTCTTACTTGTTCCACTGCCAAAACACCTCCTGATCACAGAATCGAAGAGACTCTGCTCCTACCAAATTTACCACACCCTGCACTTCCACTCCTGTTTCACAGGACTCTCATGAGCAGATGATTTCCCAGCAAAGCAGCCAGACCCAGTTTGAGGCTGCTTGGCCTCAGCCCATCCCTGGGGCCCGGGAACAAGGTGGCAGGATGGGTTTTGCAATGAAACCCACCAGCACTGAGCCCAGCACGGATTCCAGTTTTCCATGCACATTCCAAACATGTCAGCGAGCAGCAAGATGTTGCCCAACCCCGAGATGCTGGAAGTGTCCCCCCTCTCTCCTGCGCTGTCAGGGCTCAACTCTCAGCCTCTCATCCTTCTCTGTGTCCATCAGAACAGCTTGAAAGGGAAATGGTGTCACTGTGAAGGAACAAGCCAACTGTCTCCTGCTTGCTGTGCCAAGCCAGGCAGCTCAGCTGCTTCACACCTCGCTGGCTCCCCTCCATCTCCAATGCTCGCCCCGTTCCATCCTCACTCCGGAGCAGCAGCATCTGCTGAGCTGGAGGAGGTGTGGAGCATCCAGGGAGAGCGTGGGCGGGATGCTGCTGCCTGCACTCCTCACTGCTGCCCATCCCCACACCGGCATCAGGCCCTGGGCGGGTCCCTAATGAGAATAAACCCATTTGCACTAATTGCATTCATTAGCTCTGCAGCGTGGAGTGGGGAGAGGAGAAGCACTGCAGCTGCTGGGCATGGATTTGCCCTGGGTGTTGCTGCAGGAAGGGTTGGACCCACCAGGGAAGGGGATGATCCCCAAATCCAGGGCGAAATGGGATGAGGTAGGAAGGGGAAGGGCTGTTCAAAGGGTGATGAAGGCAGGAGAGGCAGAGGAAGGGTGGAGAGCAGAGGTTTCACTGCATCTATCCCTGGTCCTCCTTGCTGGGGTGGACAGTGTGTGACACTGGTGTGGCTGAGGGCACCCTGGGGACAGGCCCAAGCTCCTTTTATCCACGCTGGAGTCTTTGTGCCTTTACTGTCACTAACATGTCACCTCTTACACATGTGTTGGTGACACGCTGAAGCCCTCGTGGGCTCCAGGTGTGAGGTCAGAGAGGGACCTTCCATCAGGAACTGCAGTGACAGGACAAGGAGTAATGGGTTCAAACTGAAAGAGGGGAAATTTAGGTGGGATTTATGGAATTCTTCCCTGTGAGGGTGGGGAGGCCCTGGCACAGGTTGCCCAGAGAAGCTGTGGCCACCCCATCCCTAGAAGTGTTCCAGACCAGGTTGGATGGGGCTTGGAGCGTGGGAGGTGTCCCTGCCCATGGCAAGGGGTGGAATGAGATGGGCTTTAAGGTCTCTATCAACCCAAACCACTCCGGGATTCCATGATTCCATGAAAGCTGAAGGGGGAAGCGATGACAGGGAGCCCCTGCCCTCCTTAAACCGCTCCAGGAACAAGCTGGAGGAGATACAGCGGATGAAAGAGGAATGATGCTAAAGGGAAAGGGAGGCAGAAGCCCCCCCACGTTCCCCCAGGGCTTGGGAGTTCCATGGAAGGGGGTTGGCTCATCCCTGTGCCACCCTGCCATCGCGGCACCGCGGCCGGGGGCTGCCAGCTGGAGCGCTGGGAAGGGCTGGCACAGAGGGAAATGTCAGGATGAATCCTGCATTGGCTCATCACACCGTCAGCACCACGTCTGCAAAGTGCCACCCCAGCCTGGAAGAGGGGGGGGAGGACGGGGGTGGGCTCACTCCAAACCAGAGCTCATCACCTTCTCCAGGGAAAAGCACCCAAAAGCCCCCCTTAAACTGGCATCCTTCCCCTGCCGGCTCCCCAGTGCTGCCCAGTGGTGCCCAGTACAGCTCACTGCTCCCCAGTGCTGCCCAGTACAGCTCACTGCTCCCCAGTGCTGCCCAGGGCTCCATAGTGCTGCCCAGTGGTGCCCAGTACAGCTCACTGCTCCCCAGTGCTCCTCAGTACAGCTCCGTGCTTCCCAGTTCTTCCCAGTACAGCTCACTGCTCCCCAGTGTTGCCCAGTAAAACGCACAGCTCCTCCCCAGTGCACTGGTACAGCACAATGCTCCCAGTGCTGCCCAGTACAGCTCCCCAGTACAGCACACTGCTCCCCAGTGCTCCCAGTACAGTTTCCTAGCACTCCCAGTACAGTTCCCCAGCACGCCCAGTACAGTTCCCCAGCACTCCCAGTACAGCTCCCCAGCACTCCCAGTACAGCTCC
>NW_020884946.1:2564071-2603159 GCF_003945725.1 Corapipo altera | reverse complement strand
CTCCCAGTACAGCTCCCCAGTGTTCCCAGTACAGCTCCCCAGCACTCTCAGTACAGCTCCCCAGCACTCCCAGTACAGCTCCCCAGCACTCCCAGTACAGCTCCCCAGCACTCCCAGTACAGCTCCCCAGTGTTCCCAGTACAGCTCCCCAGTGCTCCCAGCACTCCCAGTACAGCTCTTCAGTGCTCCCAGTGTTCCCAATACAGCTCCCCAGTACTCCCAGTACAGGTACCCGGCATTCCCAGTACTCCCAGTACAGGTACCCGGCGTTCCCAACACAGCCCAGCGCACACCCCCAGTTCGCACTGCGGCGGGCACAAGCCCCTCCCCCTTACAGACCCCGCCCACCACATCAGACCCCGCCCATCACACCCGGTCCCACCCCCTTATGACCCCGCCCCTTTACTGGCCCCGCCCCTTCCCGCCGTGTCCCTGAAGGCGGCGAGCGCCTCTTCCCCTCCCGGCAGCCCCTTCGGCCGCTCTGATTGGCCAAGGAGGCTGCCGCTCAGCGCGCTGGCCAATGGGTGACCGGAGCGCGGGGCTGGGGGCGGGCGCTTCCTTCACTGGGGCCCGTCACGTCGGCGCGGCCTGAGCGGGGGAGGCGGGACCGGCACCACCGGGATCGGGATCACCGGGATCACCCGGATCACCCGGATCACCGGGACCATGTTCCGCCGCAAGCTCTCGGCGCTCGACTACCACAACCCCGCCGGGTTCAACTGCAGGGGTGAGGGGCTGAGGGGGGGCCGGGAAGGGGTTTGGAGAGACCTGGTCTGGGAAGGTCCCGTCCTGCGCACGGGACGGGCTTCAAGGCCCCTTCCCACCCAAACCACTTCATGATTCTGGTCTGTTGATTAGGGTAAGCTAGTTAAGGGTCTGCTGGGCTCCCATCGCAGCTCTCCGGGCTCAGGGCTGAGCTGCAGCGCAGGATTTAGGGCATGATAATATTTGCAACATGATAATAAAATCGCGTGGCTTTACTGGGATGTTGTGTACTCTCATCGTTTTTGTTGTGTGTCCCAAGTTCCTCCCAGTTAATAATTTCTTCTTTTTTTGCTTAAAAGGGTTTGTTTTGCCAGTGTAGAAAATTTAAAAGGTCTTACTCGAAGGTTTCCTTTGCCTGTGCTGTGACTGTGTCTCTGTTTCTTATTATAAATTGGAATTAAATTTTTTTACAGTGAGGGTGGGGAGGCCCTGGCACAGGTTACCCAGAGAAGCTGTGGCTGCCCCTGGATCCCTGGAAGTGTCCAAGGCCAGGCTGGATGGGGCTTGGAGCAACCTGGTGTGGTGGAAGGTGTCCCTGCCCATGGCAGGGGGTGGAACGAGATGAGCTTTAGGGTCCTTTCCAGCCCAAACCACTCCAGAATTCCATGATTAAAGCTCATCCGATGCCAAAAGGTTTTGGAGGGCTGGTGACACCCAGAGCTGTGACCTGCTGTGTCCACAAGTGGGTTCTGTCACCGTAGCACAGGTACAGACCAATTGCTTCATCCAGTCTGAATATCCCTGTGTGGACCACAGCCTTTGTATATGGAATTCCAGCTCCCAGATAATGAGATTTTGAATCAACAGGCAAGAAGAGTTGAGTCAACAGTAAAGGAAGAAAATGCCTCTGCAGCCACAACATCTGTGTGGTGTTTTTTAGGGAGAGGAATTTTGTCTTGTTTGTCTGGAAAACAGAGCTAGAAACTGAACTTCTCTCTCGTTTTTTCACTTTTCCTCGATAAGTTATAATGGTATTCCCAACAAAACCAACCTGTTGGCTGGTGCCTTTTATTGTAGTCAGTCAGTTATAAGCCAGTTTGAAGTGACTTGAAAGATGGAAACCACTCAGGGTTGGCTATTGGTCAGAGAATACATGATTTTAGTGTTAGATAGAAATATATATATACTTTATTTTTTTTATGGTAAAAGCACTCAAGGGCATCAGTATTTGTATGAATTGGATCAAAATTTAAAGTCTTGTTTCTGCCTTTAAGCTGTTGGTTAATTCCTGCTTTGTTTCCCTCTCCCAACAGATGAAACAGAATTCAGGAACTTTATTGTCTGGCTGGAAGACCAGAAAATCAGACACTACAAGATTGAAGACCGAGGGAATTTGAGGAACATCCACAGTGATGACTGGCCCAAATCCTTTGAGAAGGTATTTCCTTGTTCCAAACACACTTTCAGGTGTTGGTGTAAATGATGTTTAACAGCTGCTGCAGTTGTTGAATGGAAGTGCCTCTGAATATTTGTCCTGTCAGTGAACTCTTGTATTTCTAGGAATTTAAATGTATTCTTGAGGCCAAACTGGGGGAGTTACTAAGATGGGAGAATTTTGTACAAGGTTTGCACTCAGCTGTGTGCAAGAGGTGCAGTATCCACCCTTTTTTTTTTTTTTTTTTGCCTGATTTGACTCAGCTCTTGAAGCAGAAGGAAGGTTGACTGCAAATAAACAGCTTCTTTTCTGCATTAATGATTCCCATGTACCAAAAGGAAAGTGGATTGGGCTGTGCCAGCATGTGGAAGAAAGCTACAGCTCTGCACCTCGTGGTGTTCCAGATGGATGGCTTTCCATGGCTGGCACAAAGCCATCGTGCATGGGTGATCTCCTCTGTGCTCCTGACATTCTGAGGCAGCACAAGGCTGTTGAGCTTTTCCTCTTGCTTCCCATTTCCCTTTTTTTTTCCAAACAGCCCAGCAAAGAGCTGAAAGTGCTGCTCTGTAATGCTCAGAGCCCATTCATCCCACTTTTTTTTTTTCCCCTGGAATCACTTGCTGTGCTCACTGCCCAGTGCAGTGCTCAGGCTTTGCAGGGGACCTTAAATCATTCCAATATTCTATAGATAAGTGTAGATGTTGTTGCAATTACTGGCAGCAAAGGGACACAACAGAATGTCCTGGCCTTTGGGAGTCTTGGCAGCAGCCTGGGCTGGATCCTGTGTTCTGGGCTGAGAAGAGCACAGACAGAATGTCAGCCACTTTCTGTCCTTTCTCGTTGTACACAATCCCTAGAAAAGGGAGAATTACTTTTACTGCCCCTGGGAATCCTCTGGTTTCAGCATTGTGGAAGCCTTAGGCAGCCTCATTCCTCCTTCCCACTCTGGGTGGGAAGCTTTTGCTGTCATTTGTTCCCCTTTCCCATGCTCCAGTTGCTCTGTAACATGAGCAGAGAGCAAAGAAAGGGTGTGTTGGTTTCTCTGGGTGCAGTGTGGCAATAAATAACATTTAGCAGTGGCACCTCCTTTTTAATAAAAGTCAGACTCAAAGTTAGAGGTGGATTGGGACACTCCAGTATGTCTTGGATGGATCAGATGCCACAGCAGGAATTCCACAATGATGCTTCTTGTTAATTAATGTCTTCTACCTGTAAGGCCTGTGGGAGAGTGACTGTTCCCACAACAGTTCTGTGCTCCAGGTTAATTCACACAGGTCAGTAACATCCACTTGTTCTCTCTTCTTTGCTCCTCAGTACATGAAGGATGTGAACTGTCCCTTCAAAATACAGGAACGACAAGAAACAGTGGATTGGCTTCTTGGCTTGGCTGTTAGGCTGGAGTATGGAGACAATGGTATGAGGGAATGGATTTAATGGTTCAAAATGGGTGGGAAATGGGGGTTTCTCTTTATTTTCATGGAATCCCAGAATGGTTTGGGTTGGAAGAGACCTTAAAGCCCATCTCATTCCACCCCCTGCCGTGGGCAGGGACACCTTCCACTAGCCCAGGTTGCTCCAAGCCCTGTGCAACCTGGCCTTGGACACTTCCAGGGACCCAGGGGCAGCCACAGCTTCTCTGGGCAAGCTGTACCAGGGCCTCACCACCCTCACAGCCAGGAATTTCTTTCCTATATCCCATCTCATCCTGCCCTGTGTCAGTGGGAAGCCATTCCCCCTTTTCCTGTCACTCCAGGCCCTTGTCCAAAGTCTCTCTAGCTCTTCTGGAGGCCCTTTATCTTATCTAAGGAAGTAAAATTTTATGTTGGTCTGTCTGGGTGTGTTTAACTGGGAATGGGAGAGCAGCCTCACATAATCCTGTGGGACTAATTATTGGAATAATGTTGTTTACAGGCAGTGCAGGAGGGTCCAATTTTCTGATTTTTTGTAACTGCTGATGCAGGTCTTCTTGTTTCCTGCTTTTTCTGTGGAGAAGCCTGAACAGTTGGCATGGATATGATTTCCCTTTGGTTCAGAGGCACTTTGCAGTGTCCCTGTGCAGTGTCACTTCCCTCTGTAGGGAATGCACCCTCCCTTGGAGCATCCATTCCATGCTATTTTTACCTTGGACACAGTTGCATCTAAAACGTTTATTGTCCAAGATGGCCCAAAGCACAGGGACAGCACAGCTCATTCTGACCCCTGCAGTGTTCTACCTTCCCAAGAACCTCGCTGGAGCTGGGAATGTCTGTCATCTCCTCTTCCAAGTTTTCCCACTTTTTCCTGTTCTCTTGCCTGGGGAGTCACAGAGGCGTTTGGGTTGAAAGGAACCTGTAAATTGAAAGGAACCCGTAAAGACCCTCTAGGCCAACCCCCTACCCTGGGCAGCGGCATCTCCAGCTGGGCCAGGTTCCTCCTGACCTGAATTTTGTCCATGGCAAATGTCCTGCAGTTGCTCAGGTGCTTCCGGAAGCGCTTCATCAGCTCGGGATCTTCCTTGAGCCGGCGCATCAGCCAGTAGGACTTGCAGCAGGAACCGTCCCGGCAGGTGATGTCTGAGGGTCTCACCTGCAAGGCACAGGGCAGGGAGCCCCGTGATGGAAAGGGCAGAGGGACCTCGGGGGGCTGAGACTACTCTGGATGATGGGCTTGGCCTCTCCTGGAGAGAGACTCAAGCCTGGCTGGGCTGCCCCAGGCACAGCTTGTGCCAGAATCATGGAACGGTTTGGGTTGGAAGGCGCCTTAAAGACCGTTTTGTTCCAACCCCCTGCTGTGGGCAGGGATGCTCAGCCTGTCCTGGTTTCCTCCATGGTGGCTGAGCCCCACCTCTGCCTCCTGGGGCTGGCAAAGGGCTGGGGAGGACCTTCCTACTCCCCATGGGCTCCCAGACCACCCTGCTGCCGTTCCCTCACCTTTCTCCAGGGTCTCCTGGCTTTTCTGGCAAGGAGGCGCCCAAGGTAATACCCCAGGAGCAGCAGGCACAGGGCTGAGGTGCTCCAAAAAACCACCTGTGGGGTGGTGATGCCCCTCCTGGCAGTGCCCTTCTGCTCCAGCAGCGGGGGAGGCACATCCCACACCAGGGTGGCCCAGGAGGGAGGGCAGGAAGAGCCGCTGTCCCGGGGGAAGAGCCAGGACACGCCGAGGGTCAGGAGCAGGGGAAGCTCCGCTCGGAGCATCCTGCTGGGATCGCTGCTCAGCTCAGCCTGGGCCCGGCTCACGGAGTCTGAACATCGTGCTGGGGATCTCTGCTCAGCTCACCCTGGGCCCAGCTCACAGAGCCTGAGCTCTGGTTGTCACTTGTCACCCACCACGCGTCGCCAAACGTGCCGTGATGTCACAAGCCTGGCACCCCACAGGCAGGGAGTCTCATCCCAAGTGTTGGGTGTGCCAGCTGCCATCAAATGCCTTGGGCAGGGACACCTTCCCCTAGGCAAATTCACAGTGCTTTTGTGAAATATTCACCAAGTTCAGACAATGTCAAAAGTATATTTTGCTTTCTTTAAACAAAATAAATACAAGTCCATGTGCTTGTTTTCATCCCGTACTCTGTTTCTTTTCAGCTCCCCTGGGGCTGCAGTAGCATAATTGCATTTATTATTTCATTTCTGGATAGAGCAAACCCCATTGTACATATTTATCCCCTTCTCCCTGTGGGATTGCCTTTTATGAGAACTTACTCTGAAGTGTATTAAATGCATTATATTTAGTACTGCATTTATTCCAATAAGTTATTCTTAGACCCCTCTTTTACAGGGAGTAGATCTGGAACCCTTGGGAACTAGGACAAGGTTATGAAAAAGTTGAGTCAAATCTCCACAGTCACAGCAGTTTCATCTCCTTGTAGTGAGAGTGGGGATACAAATGTAATTACTGGGGGCAAAAAAATAGCAGCCAAAGTGCTGTTTTCCATTATAATTCCTGCAGGGCTGAGCTCTGCCCAACACAAGGATGGGATATAAATACCTGCACCCTGGTTCTCAGCCTTTGGGAACATTAGTAGGGAGCTCCAAAATACCAGTTTGTAAGCTCAGAAGGCTCTTGGATAATTAAAACACCCCAGAAAATCCAGGTATAGCAAACTCCAGCTTGGTGCTAAACTTGGAACTAGTTGTTTTTGTCACTGGCTCTTACAGTGTTCGTGTTTGTCTCTTAATTTTGCAGCTGATAAATATAAGGATTCTACCCCTGATGGTGCTAAAAACACTGACAACACAGCCAAAAATGCAGAGCCACTGATTAACCTGGATGGTGAGTGTGCACCAACCTCCTGGATGGGAATGGGTTCCGTGGCCTGTGTGTTCTTCAGCTTTGAAGTTGTTTAATCCCGTGATGCAGATTTTTAAAGCCCAGTTTAAAGCTTCAGGAGTGCAGAGTTCGTGTATTTTATACCTGCTGGAAGTGCCTCTCTGTGAACAGTGGTTTGAGAGTTAGAGTTGTTTCTGTGCTCCTGTTAAAGAGGAACTGCTCCATGTGAATTCCATATGGATGTGAGCTTCTCCTGTTGGGAAAAAGAAGGGCAACAGGGAGAACCTTTCCCAGCAGAACGAGGTGCCCAGATATGAATAATTAGAGAGGGCTCTTCTTGGCAGTGAAGAAGCAGCTGAAGGGTGTTTACCTTGACAGCTTTGCAGAGAGTTCTGTAAATCATAAATACTTATTGTGGGTGAGGGAGAAATAGCAAAATACCTTAAAAAAATCTTTAAAAAATCCAAGGAATCATGACTGCATGCTGGTTACTTCCATACTGTCAGGTGTTATGTGTTGGTTCAGTCTTCCTCAACTGTTCCTGTCATAATAATTCTGGTTTTTTTCTCACTATAAGTGGAACTGGTGGAAAATAGCTGTAAAATTATCCCCATGTCTTTTCCCATTCCTCCTCCTATAAAAAGGCAGCTGGGAATTGGTGCTGCCCTCACCCAGCAGGCACAGTTCTGCTCTACAGAGATAAAAGTGTGTAAAATAAATATCTTTACAGTAGATGTGAATATTTGTATTTATATGTTATATTTATAAATATTTTATTTTCATGTGTAGGTAGATATAAAATAAACACCTGCATGTAATTTGCTTTATTTTCAAAGACTTCACCTGGTTATGAAGCCCAGTGCTGATTGTTCTGCAGCCAGATTAAGTGGTTCCTCGCTGCTGTGTATCCATGGCCTTGGAATCATGGAATTGCTGAGGTTGGAAAAGCCCTCTAAGATCATGAGGTCCAACCATTAACCCAGCACTGCCATGTTCACCACTAAATAATGTCCCCAAGTGCCACATCCACCTGTGCTGTGAACACTTCCAGGGATGGTGGTGAATTGCCCTTGCCCATCCCTAAGAGCAATCCAATACCATGGAGTCAGGAAGCCAATTTTATCTTCTGGAATCAGTTAAGGTAACATATATTGTTAATGATAATGGTTATTTTCCAGTGAATAATCCTGATTTCAAGGCTGGAGTGATGGCTTTGGCTAATCTGCTTCAGATCCAGCGACATGATGATTATTTGGTGATGCTCAAGGTGAGTTTCCCACTTTTCCCACCTCCTTTCTTCCTTCTTTTCCCCAGTGCCTGGTATGTGTTTAATAGCTCGAGGTGCAGAGTTACTGATAACTATGAATTTTTAGGCTCAAATGGGAAAAAAAACCCCTTATCCTCTGTGTCTTTTCAAGCAGGGAAGAACATAAAGCCTGGAAATTAATGCCAGGATAATTATCTTGGTAAACAGTTCAATTGGAGCAGAGTTCCTTGAGGAACATGCTCAAAGGAGAAGGTTGTATTCCAGTGCTAGAAATTCAGAGAAACTTGAAAATATAGGAGCTAATGATGCAGAGGATCTTTTAAAACAAACATCCAAGGGAGACCCACAGTTAAAAGTTTCCTCCTCCTTATCTTGGACTGTTTATTCCTTGTCATTACTGGAGTCAAATTAGTTTTGACAACTAATTATGGCTTTTAAACTCACTAAATAGGATAATTAATTTTCTAAACCAGACTTTTTATGCCTTTAGGAAAATTTGGGACTTACTGGTGGAACTCAGTAGATTTGGGGTCAATCCCATACTGTATTTTTTAAATACTCTTATTTATGAGACTGTAGCAATCCCGAGAGTTCCTACTTGATCATGCCATAAATATGGAAATAAGATGAGTTTTCTTTGGCACCAAAATAAAAGCATTTCACTGAAAAAAAACCCCTAAAGTTCCATTCATGACAGTAGTTGTGATATTTGCCAAACTTATTTTGGAGAAACTGAACACTGTGAGTATTGAAGTTTATTTAGTGTTGTAAGTCTGTAACAGGTTTACTGAAAGAGGGTTATCCTGGTAGCCTGGTTTCTTAAGGAATTCTCAGCCTGCAGTTATCCCATCTGTTCTTTCTCAGTTCTCTCCAGTATGGTATCCTCCTTTTTGGGGAAGATAAAATAACCCTTGAACCCTTCATCAATCTTTAAAGAGCAGTGGAGATCTTACATCAAACCCCTACCTAAAAAAACAACCTAAAATCCTACAAAAATGAGTGAAAAGGGTTATGAGGTAGAGAGAGGAGACACTGGGAATGGGGATGTTGACGATCTGCAGCATGAGCTCAGCTTTTTCCAGATGGAGTTCCTTCACCTCTTCTTGCAGGATTGTCCAGGGCTGGCAAACTTTACTGGGTCCATCAAATTTGCTACTGGCAGCTGGAAGAAATAGAATGTGCTTTTTGCATAAATACATTTACAATTGTGTCACTGTTTCTCCATTTCTGTCACTGTTCCTACATTTCTAGGCTTGCTGGACAAAACCAGCCTGAATTTTCTTGCTGTTAGTTACAGTGAGAGTAAATCCCTGCAGTGAAAATCCATGTTGCATGAACAACAGCAGTGCTGGCTTGATGATCTTAGAAGGTGTCAGTGAAACTCTTCATTCTACACCACAATAAGCAGGTTTTCAGTGCACCTGGAGGGAATTTATGATCCCTGTTAAGGCTTGGACACTCAGGAGAGGATGCTTAGGGAGAGCCAAAGTGTGCAGGCACACCACAGACATCTGGCCCAGAGCGAGCAGAGATATTTGGAATCCCATTTTATTAATTTAAATCTGGCAGGTTGATCAGGAAGCATCTGGGTAACACAGTTGGATATCCGTGTTCTAAGGCAAAAGGCACTCGGAATTCTCTTCCACAAGGTCTGGTTTCACTGCTGGAATTTACTGGTAAACTCCTCATCAAATCATTCTTCTGTCCAGGCTATTCTCTTCAGTTAGAAAGATTTCTAGAAGTGTTTTCTGGGAACTTTCTAGGATCAGCTCAGCTTTAATCATGACCAAACCTGGGAGAAATCCCAGGGGAGAAACATGAAGCGGTAAAGCTGCTTCTGCCACGTTTGGCTGCTCGTCAGGGAAAGTCTGAGGAATGTGTTTGACAGACCCAGTTCTTCTTTCCTGTGAAAGTCTGGCTGCATGGTATTCCTGCAGTTATTCTTAGAGGCATTTAGAGCTGGAAAGGATCAGTAACTGATGGCTCTGATAGGATTTCATCCCATGTGCTGGAGCCAGTGAGAACAGATGAGCAGCAGGATTGTCAAAGTCGAGGCAGTTCTTGTTCCTGAGTCTAAAATTAACTCCTCTCTGCTCTCAGTCTCTTTTAAAACCTGGGTGGATGGCCTTGCTCCGGGTTTCTCTGCATCTGGAAGGTGGTCCAGCACCTACTAGGAGGTGCTGTTAGCAGGAATTCAATCCTGAAGCAGGATTTCCTTCCTGAAGAATCTACGTTGCTGCAGTGTTTAAGGTGTGAGATCACAGAAAAAGAAAGGTGGTGCTGCTGCTTTGGGATTGTGATCAGCTTGTTTAGGTTGGAAAAGGCCTTTAAATCATTGTGTCCAACTGTTCTCCCAGCACTGCCAAGGCCACCACTGACCCACGTCCCCAAGTGCCACATCCACACGGCTTTGAAATCCCTCCAGGGATAGGGACTCCACCACTGCCCTGGGCAGCTGTGCCAGGGCTGGACAACCCTTTTGGGGAAGAAATTTTTCCTAATATCCAATTTTAACCTCCCCTGGTGCAAATTGAGGCTGTTTCCTCTTGTCTTGTGTTTTTTTACCCATAGAGAAGGTCCCAACTCCCCCCCCACTGGCTCCACCCTCCTGTCAGGGAGTTGCAGAGCCAGAAGGTCCCTCCTGAGCCTCCTTTTCTCCAGGCTAAAAATCATGAGCTTTTGGGGCTGTTCCTTGTACTTTGCAGTTTCTGGCCCAGGAGTGGCTGAAATAACTCATGTGGAATTAATGTCCTTGTCTGTTCTGGTTAAGCTGCTTCACACACCCGTGTGAGACACCAGGAGTGAAATGAAACGAAAAGGTTTGAGGTCTGAAAGAGTTCTCCAAAAAAAATTGTACACAAAACTGGGTTTGAGGTTATGCTGAGTTATAATTTTGGCTGCCTTTCCCTTGGAATTACTGAGAAATGCACCAAGGCATGAATTATTTCCTCTCACCTTTCCATGTCTTTCCCAGGCAATTCGCATTTTGGTTCAGGAGCGTTTGACGCAGGACGCCATCGCCAAGGCCAGTCAGTCCAAGGAGGTTTGTATGCACATTCCATCTGTCCAGGGTTAATTATTCCCTATCAATTAACGATGATAAATGTCTGTCCCCTCAGGCAAAGCCAGTTCTGTATCAACCCTTCCTTTAGGAGGGTGGTGGAAGCTTCCTTTATCCTCACCACCCTGGTCCCAACACAACCAGAGGATTGTGGAGGGTGGAAGGCAAAGCTCTTTTTGTTTCAGTTGGATACAAATATATCTGTGTGATATATCATGGAATAGCTCTTCCCTTAGCTATTTCCCAAAGGATTACCCTGACTGTTCCATGCAGCAAGTCTGTAGTATGAGAAGAAATGTATGGCCCAGCTTTTCCTTGGAATCAGCAGCATTGGCCGTGCAAACAGGTTGAAACATTCCTTGTGTGGAGTGTTTTGTTTTGTGCACACACCTCATGTTTGGGGAATGGGATGTTGCTCATCCAACTCCTCCCTCCTCTCTTCCCCAAAAAAAGAAATGGTGAAGGAAACTTCTGCCCTTAAACTCGGATTTTGCAGAATTCTTTTGTAACCTCTGCTGGGAAGGTGTTCCAGGGGGTTTTTCAGCTTGTCATTTCTTCAGCATTCCACTTCTCCAGCTCATCTCTCTGGCATTTGGCACAGCAGCTGCTGGCACTGAGTTTGGGCACAGCTGGGAAAGGCCTCACCTGCCCTGCAGGTGTATCAGGTGTATGAGCACGAGAGTCCCTGATAAAGTGATTGGATCTGCTCAAAGAGTCTAAATCCCTTCATCTTTCCTGGCAGCTGCTCACAACAGTCCATGATTTATTTATTATCATCACACTGCCGAGGGTGTTTTCCAACAGGGAACCACAGGTGCTCTGAGTTGCAGTAATTGCCAGAAGCCTTGGAAGAGTAAATCAAAGCTTTAGACTTGTATATCCATAAAACTGTTAAAAGAGCAGAAAAATATGAAAGCAGCTGAGACTTGTCTTCATTTTAGGTTCTGTAATAATAATAAAAACCAGCTTTTAGTTGTTGTTTTCATAGCTGCAAAGCTGACACACAGGGATGAAGATGGGATTTTCCTTGAGGAACTGGGAATTTTTTTCCCAACAAGGAGTTGCTCATATTCAATAGGTCTCAGGTTGAGATGCCACTGACTGTGATAAATATTACTGGGAGCATATCCTCCTTAGGAATGCTGAATTTCAAGGGAGGTGGAGAAAAAGCAGGGGGATGGAGGCAGGAAAACAGCTTTGTCTGTGCCAGCAGAGATCATCAACATCGTGATGTGTAATGGGAATGGAGAAAATATCTTCAAAGCAGAGGGTTGCAGGATAAAAAGAAAGGAAAATTAGAGCTCTGCTGCTGATTTTGACTGGTTTGCTAATGACCAGAACACTGGCCAGTGGCACTTTGTGTGTTCAGAAACAGGTTATAAATAATAAAAGCTGTGGCTGCTCATGGCAGACAGCTTGATACCCAAAATATTGCCAGTTGCATTCTTGGCAAGATCAGGATGGAGTGGGAAGAGGTGAAATAGGTGGAGAGATGTTCTCTGACTGAAGGATGGGGGTGAGGGTGGTGCTGAGGAAACAAACTGCTGTGGCTGAGGTTTAAATGTACCCAATAAAATGAGATTTATCTTGTTGGATGGCCAAGGTCAGATATTGCAAGATACTTGCAAGGTAAGATATAACTTTTAGGTTATACTTTGAATGGCTGGCAATTCAGTGAGTTCAGATTTATACTGACAGGAGTCAGATTTATGCTGACAACCTTTTATCTTGGGTTTTTCTTCCCCAGTGAGTGTATCCCAAGTAGGATCAAGTACAACAGATGCCCTTCAGGATCACTTTAGGGATGCTCCCAAAATCTATACCTGGGGATATGTTTGAAGGCACGACAAAGTGGGTATTTTTTCTCCCTACTGTGAAATCTGGACACTCTTTTTTCCTCCCACTCCCAGGGAGTTTGGTTTTATTTTTAATACTTCCTGCTAGAGGGGAGTTGTCCATGGTGATCAGGCCCATTGCAAGTGTTTTGTGCAGCATTTATAAATTAAATTTTTGGGGAGTGAGGTTGGAAATGGTCTGTGTAGCCTCTGATGTGCTTGAAGCTGCTGTGCAAAGGAGGATGTGTTTGTTATACTTGTGGTGTGGGCTGGGGGGATTCCAAAGGCAGCTCCCACCTCCCAAAAAGCAGCAAACACAGGGAGTGTGGGAAGGAGGCAGGGTAAGGAATGCTGTGCTGCCAGGTGAAGGTAACACTCACTGTTGGAGGAACCTGCAGTGGCCTTGGGGAATTCATCCACAAAGAACTGACTGGAAAAAAAAAAAAACCCACAAAAAAATGACATGAGTTTTCCTTCTCCTGTGGCTCTCAGAACACACCAGGGTTGCAGGAAGCTCTTTGCAGCCTCAAGTATAAACCTCATTTCTTTAAAAATACACGTAGGAAGTCTGATATATTGCTCGAATCTGTCTGAAGTGGCACTAGGGGCATTTTTATCACCATTTTTATCAGTGGAGATGTTCGACTGCAGTCTTAAAAATACATATATTTTCCTATAAAAGCCATGGAAAAGAACCACTTTTCGAAAATGGGGTAAGTAATGAGTTGCAGCCACCATTTTGTATTTAATGTGTATTTTGATCAACTCAGATCCTTTTTTTTTTACACGTGCATAAAAGCCTTTAAATGAAATCCTCACCATTTAGAAGCTTTACAACCCCATCGCTGCAGAAACTGGTGGTACTGAGCTTTAATGTTTTCGTTGTGCCAAATGCAAAACATTTGGCAAACGCTGAAAAAAGATTACTGAGGCAGTAAAAGGAAATTCTGAGATTTGCAATGTTTAAATCTAATTTTAAGTGCATTTTGAGACATGGTGAGTAATTATTTAGCCTGACTGCTCCTCTACAGCTGGAGAGGGTAAAGGAAACAGAGCAATGCTTGTAAATGACCACTAATAAACTCTGCCTTGAAGTGTTTTAATAGAGCAAGTGTTTAGAAAATGGAAAGTTTAGTTTATTCCTGAGCTTAACACTTGAGCAGATGCTTTGGGGGAATGTTGCTGGAAGTTGTGAGCTCGAGAAACTCTTACTACAGAGCATTTTTGCAGCTCTTTTGAATCATCCAGTGCTTAAAACCTGGCAGCTGTTTAAAGGCAGAAGTTTCTAAGAAAGCCCAGTTTGTGCAGGGTTTTTGTTTGCCTGGGGAGCGATGCTGCTGGATTGGGTGTTCTCTCCCAGTCCTGGTGTTGGCCTTTTAAGGATTGAATGCAGGCAGTGTGTGTCCAATGGGGTTTGCTTGACAACTCAGGGGATTATTAACCAGGCAGATTTTTCTTTAATTAAACTCTGGGTTTGGTGTTTCAGGACAGAGACTTGTGTAATCACACACAGGCAAAACTCGTGTGTTCTCCAGAGTTACCTGCTGCATTACTTGCTTCTGTTTACCAAACATACATTTTTAACTGCATTTGAACACGTTTTTTTTTTCTTTTCCAAGGGTCTGCCTGTTGCTCTGGAAAAGCACATTCTTGGATTTGACACGGGAGGTGAGCACTTCTCCTAATGTGACTTTTAAACAGCCACAGACTCTATTACTGTCAAATATGTAGCTGATGTGTCCAGTAAAAAAAACCCTGGAGTGGAAAGAATTCCTCCCTCCCAGCTGGTTATTTATGAGCACTCCTGAGCATTTGGGTTTGGAACAGAAAAGCCTAAATCTGAGCTGGGGAAGATGTTGTTTCAGAGTCATGTTTAAAGAACAGCTTTTCATGGCAGCCACGTTTCCCAGCGGAAGGAAGGAAGGAATGCATCCTGCTGTTTGTAAATCCTGCTGCTACCAGCAGAGGACATCTGTGCTGCTTCCAGGGATTTTAGCTGCCTGATTTACCTAAAACCTGATGGAGGCAGCTCAAGTTGGCGTGACCTGATGGGTTATTTATAAGGAATGACCAGGTGACCTGGGACTCCACTAGTCTGGCTCCACGCCACCTAAATCGCTGCTTGGAATGTTTCATACCAACTTTCCACTGGGAGGTGTCCCTGGCCATGGCAGAGGGTTGGAATGAGATGATCCTTAAGGTCCCTTCCAACCCACACCAGTCTGTGATTCTCTGATTCTCTGACCCAACCCTGGATTTTTGAGGGCTGGGTGAGGTTTTGGAGGACACCCCATCCCTCTGTAGCAGCAGGGAAAGTTGTTTCCTATCGCCAGCCTGGAAACCACAACCACCAACTCCAATTAAGCTCTTCTTAAGTCCTTCCTGTGAGCTAAAAATGATGGATGGAATGAAAGTTTCTCTTCCTGCCCCTCCCCAGATGCTGTTATCAACGAGGCTGCCCAGATCCTCCGACTGCTGCACATAGAGGAGCTCCGGGAGCTGCAGACCAAGATTAACGAAGCCATTGTAGCTGTCCAGGCCATTATCGCTGATCCCAAGACTGACCACAGACTGGGGAAAGTTGGGAGATGAAGGGATAAAGGCTTTCAACCCTGTGTGTGCTTAGTGCAAGTAGGAACCACGTACAGCCCCCGTACTCCGGCATGCGGCTTGAAACGGGATTGTTTCACTGTTTGGAAAGAAAACAGGAAATTGAATTCTGACTTCTAATGAATTGTCTTTTTTTTTTTTTTTTTTTCTTTAAATAAATGAGATTGGGGAAAACAGACAAATTGTTCTGGTTAGCTCTGAGCTGGCAAATAAGACTTTTTTTCCCCTCTTTTTCTCTTTTTCAGTTGTGTTTGGCTTCGTGTTGAGAGGCGAGTGTTATGCAAAACTCTCTTTTGCTGAGGTCCTGCCCTGTGAACAGCTTGCTCCTGGCTTGCTTGCTGCTTCCCCCCTGAAATATTTAAAAAACTAAATCCAAAGGGAAACTTAAACCAACCTCTTTATTCAATTATTGAAGTAACCTAGAAAAAGTGAAGCATTACAAGGTAACTGGGTATTTCTGAACATGTATTGGTCTACACTGGGTAGGTCTATGAAGGCACTTGGAAGAACCAACAAGCATGAACAGATCAATTCTAGCATATTCTTCTAATATAAATACTAAAAGACATGCATTGAGGCAGTGGTGAAAACACAGAATCATCTTCTGGAAAATCTTCAATGCCTTTGCCACGTCACATCCCTGTTCTGCACCTTTTTTGGAGCACACACAGTCTCTTGTCTTCAGGGCTGTAGGTTATTTAGACCCAGCGAGATACTGCATCCAAAGCTTCCCATAGGCACTTAATTTTTATTTTTTTTTTGGATAAAAGGACCTGTTGGTCAGATTGTCAAAACTGTTAAAAATGTATCCATTCTTCTTCCATTAAAATAAAACATTTGAGTAACAAAAAAAAAAAAAAGCTACATTTTAAACCTTCTTGCATTAAGCAAGAGTTCGAGCAATGGCCCAAAACGCCCAGGACCATTTTTTCTTTTGGTAATATATCAATGTTTTCCACTTGGTAAAAAAAATACAGCAGTAAAGTCTTGAGGTATAACCATAAAAAAAAATACTTTTTGCAGGAAAGCAGGTTGCTTGGTTGGCCTTGGCTGAGGGCTTTTCCCTCCTTTCATGCAGTGACAGTTTTCTGGGTCTGAAGTTCTTCTGGGTGCAAAGATTGTTGATTCCTTGAAACTGGGAGTTGCTATTTCCTTGCTGCAGGGGGAAAAGGGTAGTTTTAGTGAGTCAAGCAGCCATCAGAGAGTCACAAGGGGGTGGGTTTTGGGGTGGGTTTTACCTCCAGGGCAGTAGGGATAAACTGCTGTTATTCCATAGAGGTGGGATCGCTGCTCTGGAAGATACTCATCGGTGAAGGAGCCGGTGTCTTTATTTACAGCTATCACCCCATCCCTGGGGAAAAAAGGGGGAGAAGTGCTTTATTCATCTATAAAACTTGGTTTTCTCCCCCCCTCTCTGTGTGCATTTAAGAACAGAGGCAGCTAAAAAGACTGGTCTGAACACCTGCAGGACAAGTGGAAAGAAATCTGCCCCATAAAAGCTCCCTCCAGCTCATTCAGTGCATTTCTCTCCGGTGATGCAGCCACAGAAAGAGCCTTCCAAGGAGAGATTATCTCCCTGAGAGTCTCCTCCAAGCGTGGCAAGCACTTAAGTGTTTGTTGTAATCTAAGATTTGATGGGAGTTTTGAGAGCTTCCAGCTGGAGTGGGAACAGAGGCGAGTTCCTGGTGCCGAGGCCTTTGGGTGTCGGGGCAGAGGGAACGGCTGAGGACGGAATCTCTGCTTTGCCCTAATCTAGATTTGGAGACTTGGGCCAAGTTTTAGTTTAAAAAAAAAAAAACCAACACACTATTTCTGTCCCTCCCAGAGCGCTGGGGCTGTGTCTAAACAACCCTGTGCTGAGATTTACAAGCGGGTGTTGCTGAACCCACGTCCAGCTTTCTAGAGACCCACGACAGCTCTGGTGAGGCTCCAGGACTCGGGAGCAGGCTGGGGACAGCCTTTGTTTTCCCCCTCTGGCACAAAACCCTTCCAGGCTGCTCTCAGGGAATCATGGAGGCTGGCTCCCAGCTGTTGGAGGGAGCTCAGCATTCCCAGCCACGCAGGGAGTGGCTTTTCCCCCCTCACCGTCTCCAGTCCGTGTGGTAGAAGTGGTTGGCGTAGCTGATGATGCTGAAGGGGTAGTTGAGGTTGTTCTGGATGACACGCCGGCCTGTGCCATCAGGGAATGTGCATTCCAGGTGCTTTGTGCCTGTTCAAACACAAGATATTTATCATACCAGAAAAAAACACCCCAGCAAACATGTTCTTTGTATTTCATACGATCATAGAATATGTTGAGTTGGAAGGGACTCCCAAGGATCACCAGGTTCAACTCCTGATCCTCCACAGGACACCCCCAAAATCCCACCATGTGCCTGAGAGCCTTGTTTAAACACTGCTTGAGCCCTGTCAGGCTTGGGCCATGACCACTGCTCTGGGGAGCCTGTTCAGTGCCCCACCACCCTATGGGTAAAAAAACCTTTTCCTAATTTACTACATTTGGAAACAGCTTTTAAACCTAAGGATGTAGAATCATAAAATCATTTAGATTGGAAAAACTCTCCAAGATCATCCAGCCCAACCATTCCCCCAGTACTGCCAAGACCACCACTGACCCACGTCCCCAAGTGCAACATCCACATGGCTTCTAAGTCCCTCCAGGGATGGAGGACTCCACCACTTCCCTGAGCAGCCTGTTCCAATGCCTGACCACCCTCTCCATGAAAAAATTTCTTCCAATATCCAACCCAAGTCTACTCTGGCACAACAGGAGAGCTCACCTTACCTGCATCTGCCCAACACAGCAGCTTGGAGAAGGGGTCAAACGTCAGGCCATTGGGCAAACCAATGTCTGTGTGCACCAGGACCCTCCTGTTGGCTCCATTGACAGTGGAAGTTTCGATTTTGGGAGCTTCACGATTCCAGTCCGTCCAGTAAAGGTTTCTTGGGAAATAATGCACAAACAGGGCACAGAACAGTAAGGAGTGGCAGGACATTATCCCTTCATTTGGTTCTTGTCAAGAGCAAGGCCTGGTTTTCCCCTTATCAGTGCCTGAAACATCTTTATTTGATTAGGAAAATATCCCTGAAAGCAAAGCAGAGCAATATCAAACATGTTTATGACCCAAACTGCAGCTCCCAGACGAAGGCGAGCCTTAGGAGTAGCACATTTTGTATCACAACAGCACCCTGGAGGCACAGCTTGTGTTTCCAAACGCCAGGAGTGTTTCAGAGCTTTCAAAAATAATGTCCATCCTGATACTGAAAGAGCAGCTTCAGCCAAATCCTGAATTACCAAATAAAAGCAGGGCCGGGGAACAGAGCCAACCCCTCCTGCGGGGTGTGCGGCGCAGCAGAGCCGCTCCCAGGGTCAGGATGGGGCCTTGGCACGGCCACATCTGTTTGACCCTTGCACCTGGTGTCCAAATCCCTCGGGAATTGCCGCTGCTCACCCTCGGACGGGGTCCACGGCGATGGCGCGGGGGTTGACGAGCTCGGTGTCGAAGAGCACGCGCCGCTCGGAGCCGTCCAGCCGCGCCCTCTCGATCCTGTCCAGCCCGCTGTCGGTCCAGAACATGGCCCGGCGCAGGTGGTCCACGGCCAGGCCCTCGGGGCTGATGAGTCCTGCCAGGGGATGGCCACGCTCAGCGGCCCGGGAAGTGCTGCTCCGGGATCCCTCAGAGCCCCCCACGGCCCTCCTGACCCGACACCAGGGAATGGGAGCGCGGATGGAGGAGCCCCAAAGCAGGACAGTCCCGGAGCTGTGACCTGCTGATGTGGCTTTGGGGCAGGTGTCACTGGGATGGGGACACACCTGAGTTGATGATGGTCTCTGGCTCGGCCCCTGGCTCCAGGCTCGCCCGGCTGATGGTCCGTCCGGCCACATCCGTCCAATAGATCATCTTCTCCCGGCAGTCATAGTCAATCCCCACCACGATGGAGCCCTGGCAAGGTTGGGAGAGGGACACGGGGTGAAATCCTGCCAGGAGGCTCACTGTGCATCCTTATCCCACCAGCTGGCAGTGGGAGCTGCCCGGCGCAGGATGCAGCAATAGGCAATGACACTCAAATCCCATTTTTTCCAGCAAAATCCAACTCCGACGGGTCCCTACTGCACCCTCCCAGCGGAATCCTGCAGCAGAGGATTTTAGGCCAGCTGGTGCAGGCACACACCCACAGCCAGATGGATTTGAACCCTTTGCCTCGAGGCGAGGCTGCTCCAAGAGCAAAACCAGCCCCAGGAATGACCTTCAGGATGGGGAGAGGGAATACTTGGCAAAGTGTTTAATTCCCTGGGGTATAGGGAGGGTCGTGGCCCAGCTTTCAGTGTTCCTCCCCCTTGGTCTGGCCTGGCTGGAGATGCACATGGCCACATTCCAAGAGGAGTCCGAGGAAGGGAAAAGGCAAGGCTGCAGTAGAGCCATGCAGCTGGAAGCCCAGGGCCATGACCTACTTTGGGGAGCTCTGGAAGCACCCAGGATCCTTCTCTTTGTGGGCAGTCCCAGGTCTGGGACATGTCACTGTCCTGCCCCTCTGCTGGGGATGAGTGGACGGAGAGGTGAGAACACTCCTCCTCCACAGAATCCCAGAATGGTTTGGGTTGGAAGGGACTTTAAAGACCATCTTGTTGCACCCCCTGCCATGGGCAGGGACACCTTCCACCACACCAGGCTGCTCCAAGCCCTGTCCAACCTGGCCTTGGACACTGCCAGGGATGGGGCAGCCACAGCTTTTCTGGGCAACCTGTGCCAGGGCCTCACCACCCTCACAGCCAACAATTCCTTCCCAATATCCCATCTAACCCTGCTCTGTCAGTGTGAAGCCATCCCCCCTTGTCCAGTCACTCCAGGCCCATGTCAAAAATGCCACCTCAGCACCAAGTCAGCACAGCCAACATCCCCACAAAACAACATCAACCTTCAAGACATGACCCCCCAAACCATCACAGCACAGACAAGTGGTCCAGGGAGGTGTGAAACACAGAGCAGCAGCACCAGCCTTTCTCAAACTCCCTCTGGTATTCCCACACCCCGCCCCCATCCCCAGGGATACCGTACATGCAGGGAGAGCAGGGTCTTGGCCGCCTCCTTCTGCAGCCTCGTCCCGTTGAGTGGGAGGTATCCAATTTGCTGTCCCTGAGCGTAGAGCAGGAAGGTCCCCGTGGTCGGTGGGGACACGTCGGGCCGGGGCGAGGGTCGGACGGTGGGCGGCGCGACGCTGGGGAGACCTGGCACGGGAACAGCGGGAACAGGGAGGGAGAGATGGCTCGGGGAGAGACGGCTCAGCTCCACACCTGGGAGCAGGAGCGAGCAGGAGGGAGCAGGGGCCAAACTGGGGCGCTCAGCTCTTACATGGTGGGGCAGTGCCGGGCTCCGAGCGCGTTCCCTGGATCTCCCTGCCGCTCTCGTCCACGCACCAGCAGTACCCGCTGTCCCCGTGGCACTGCAGCGGGGTGAAGTGGCCCTGGGGGTCGCACTGGGGCACGTACTGGTCGCCGCGGGGGCTGCCCCCGTAGTGCTCCAGCAGGCTCTGCCGCCAGCGCTCGCACATGCTGGGCGGCCGCTCCGTGGGCTCTGGAATGGGGGGGGGAGGACCACAGTCACCCCCATATGCGAGCTCGGGGGACTCAGGGCTGTGGCAAAGCCCTGAGCCCCCCCTCTCCTTGTTGGGTGCCCCCTCCACGCTGAGGATGCCCCCCTGGGCACTGACCTGGGCTCCCACAGCGAGGCGGGGTGGTGCCGGGTGCTGTCCGTGTGCCGGCGATCTCCTGCCCGGCAGCGTCCACGCACCAGCAGTGCCCAGTGCTGCTGTGGCACTGCAGGGGCCGGTACCGACCCTCCTCGTCGCACTGGGGCACATGCCCGTCACCCACGGGCGAGGGTCCCGGTGGCACCTCCCGTGGGTACATCCGCGCGTGCTCGCAGGGCGTCAGCTGCTGGATGGACTCTGCCGGCAACAAGTTCCCCCAGCCCGGGCTCAGGGGGTGCCACGCAGCTCCCCTGGACCCACTTGGCACCTGGGTTTGGCCCCAGGTTGTAGGGGCACACCTTGGGCTGAGGTGGATGGGGCTGCCCCTCTGCAGCCCCCTCGACACCCCATAGCTGTCCCCTCCATCACAACTCGACACAGGAGGTGTCCCCATGGCCAGTGCAGTGTAACCCCATGGGCCAGGGTGCCCTAAACACCCAGGAGCCCCCCAGTGTGCCCAACCACCCATTTGGCAGTGCCCTGCCCCCAGGCCATGGCAGTGAAGCCTCAAGCCGGGTAGTTGGGCAGAGGGTCACAGAATTATTAGGGTTGGAAGGGACCTCTGGAGATCATCCAGTGCAACCCCTCTGCCAAGGCAGGGTCACCTGGAGCAGGTGACACGGGTGGGTGTGGAACATCTCCAGAGAGGGAGACTCCACACCCTCCCTGGGCAGCCTGTTCCAGTGCTCTGACACCCTCAGTGGAAAGTTATTCCTTGTGTTGAGGTACTGGGTTTTAGATTGTGGCCATTTAGTTTGTGAGTCCCCTCTGTTGTGGTCCTGTTGTCCCCACACTGCTGCTGCCTGGGACAAACTGGCATGCCACTGGGATGCCAGAGGGATGCCAAAGGACCTGACCCACGTCCCCTCTCCCCTCTGGGCGCAGTGGGGTGTCACTGACCTGGGCTCCCGCAGCGAGGCGGGGTGGTGCCCGGTGCTGTCCGTGTGCCGGCGATCTCCTGCCCGGCAGCATCCACGCACCAGCAGTGCCCAGTGCTGCCGTGGCACTGCAGGGGCCGGTACCGACCCTCCTCATCACACTGGGGCACGTGCCTGCCTCCCACGGGCGAGGGTCCCGGTGGCACCTCCCGCGGGTACATCTGCTCGTGCTGGCAGGGTGTCAGCCGCTGCGGGTTCCCTCCCGCCGCTGGAAACCCAGAAAACAGGAGAGTGAGGCCAGGGAAGCTGCCCTGGGCAGAGAGGGCACGGGGGTGAGTGGGCACCCTTACCATACATGCACCGGAAGCCATCGCCCTCATAGCCGGGCTGGCACCGGCAGGTGAAGGAGCCCGGTGTGTTGTAGCAGGTGGCGGCTGGGTGACACGGGTTTTCGGCACACTCATCCACGTCTGTGCACAGGGAAGAGGGGATCAGCCAGGACAGGGCGCCCCGGCAGCTGCGCGGTGTGGGAGCCCTGTGGTCCCTCCCTCACCCACGTACCAGAGCAGTGGATGCCGTCGCCGGTGTATCCCGGGAGGCACTCGCAGCTGGGGCGGCCGTCGCCGCGGGACAGGCACCGGGCACGGCCCCCCGGCGCACAGGGGTGCCTCCCGTCCTCACAGGGGTCACTCGCCGGGGCCAGCGCTGCGGGGACAGGTGAGGGAGTGATGGAGGCATGTCTGTGGGGCATAGGAGTGGGGGAGACCCCAAACTGACCCCAAACTTACGCACACACGCCTGCCCGTCCCCCACCGGCCGGTACCCGCCGCGGCACTCGCACCGGTGACTGCCTGGCACGTTCAGGCACACGGTGAAGGGGCCGCACCGGCTCAGGCCCTCGGCGCACTCGTCCACGTCTAGAGGAAGGGGGAGAGAGCAGGCACCCGTTTTTGGAGTCTGGGTGCTCCTGGTCTTGGGGGGAATGTCCTGCCCCACACTGCCCATCCCACATCTGCCACATCCTCCATCCCCACGATGCTCGTGGAGCGCTTCCCCTGGGAATCCCAGCACCCTGCCTCAGTTTTCCCTCATATCCTTGGTGAAGCCGCAGGAGATCACAAGTGCTGCAATGCCGTGGCACATCCCGGCATCCCAAATGCCAGTGGCCACCACAGTGCCCGAAGGGTGACAGGGTCCACCAGCCCCCCTGCGTCCACCCCCAGCCCCGCTCACCTCGGCAGCCCCGTCCGTCTCTGCGGTACCCGGCTGGGCACTCACACGTGTAATCCATCCCTGCCCCGGGCTGGCAGCGCGCCGGTGCCTCGCACCCGTGTGTGCCGTCATGGCACGGGTTCACCGCGGGATTCCCGGCACCATCTGTGGGCACAGAGGGATGTAACGGGGGAAGAAGAGGTCTGGGAGACACAGGGAGTGACCATTCCCACTTGTATCTGATGCAGGCATCACCGCAGCACCCATGCAGGGAACCACGGCCACGCCACCCACTGCCACCCTGGGTGCAACCCCCCATGCCAGGAGTGCTGAGGCTCAAGCTGCTTCAAAAACAGAATCACAGAATAAGCTGAGCTGGAAGGGACCCACAAGGATCATCAAGTCCAACCCTCAGCCCTGCACAGGACCATCCCCATGTGCCTGAGAGGATCATCCAAATGCTTCTTGAGCTCTGGCAGCCTTGGGGCCGTGCCCACTGCCCTGGAGAGCCTGTTCAGTGCCAACCACCCTCAGGGGGAAGAACCTTTTCCTAATATCCAACCTAACCCTCCCCTGACACAACTGCAGGCCATTCCCTCAGGTCCTGTCACTCGTCCCACAGAGCAGAGATCAGCGCCTGCCCCTCCTCTGCCCCTCACGAGGAAGTTGTACCTGCAACGAGACCCCCTCTCTTTTGGCTGTTTTTGGGCAAAGCGAGCGTGCCGCACTTCGGGAGCGGGCAGGAGAACCCGGCATCCCTTGGCTGGGGGGTTGGCACCCTGGATTGGCACCCTGGGGGTGGGTGCTGGCGCTCACCTTGTGCTGAGCCAACACGGGCAGCCAGGGCGTAGCGCAGGACGTGCTCCTGGCCGTCGTAGAGGGCGAAGGCACGTGCCACGCTGAGCTGCTGCCGCGCGGGCAGGCGGGAATGGGAGCACCCGGAGAAGGTGATGTTCTGTCGCAGGCGGTAGGACAAGGTCTGGTTGGCTGTTCCCGCGGCCACGACGTATTCCCGCTGGCCCGAGGACGTCACGGCTGCCAGACAGCAAGGAAAACCCCGTGGGATGTGGGAAAAGCGGCTGCAGCGTCGCCGTGTCTCGGGCGGTTTTGGGGGCACGCAGGGACGGCGTGCAAGAAACTGAGCCCAGGTGGGCACAGGTCTTACCTGAGCTGGAGTAGTAGTAGAGTTCCTTGTAGGGAGTGACGTGGACAGTGACGTTCTCCGGGAGAAACGGCACCTCTCCCTGGATGTGCGTCTTGAGGCTCAAGTAATTGTCTGGCCCCAGGCCCTCGGCTGTCTGAGTGACCTGGACCATCTCCCCCCCAGGGTAGAAGGTCACCTCCAGGCTCTGGGTGAATTCAGCGCCTGGACAGGAAAAGGAAACAGGTATCATTTTAAGGATTTTAGGATTTTTACGGGCTACAGCCCCAAGGCATCCCTCCCCACCCTTCCAACACACCCATGAGGTGGAAGACCCACACACTGGGTACCCCTGTGTTGCTCTCCCTGCAGACAGCAGCACACATGAACATCCATCAGAGCTGTTCTGGGAAACCCACCCCAAAGATACCATTCCTGTTCCACATCACCATTCCAGGACCCCAAATGCAGCTCCAGTGCATGGGGGGCTGAGCTCCCTGACGCAGCCCAGCACCCCCAGCTCGCTCCCCTCCTTCCCCCAGGCTTTAAACGGCTCCAGGGGATGGAGAAGATCGCTCTGCTCCTCCTGCCCATCCTGCACAGAGGAACCTGGGGAGGCTGGAGGAGACTCAGAGCTGCCCTGAGCCCCTTATCACCCACCCCAGGCCACACATCACTCCTGAGGAGCCACATCCCTCGGAGCGATGGCGCATCCCGGATCCCAGCTCACCGGTGATACTGAAGCCGTTCTCAGAGCCGGGCTCCTCCAGGGCGAAGAGCCAGGCAAAGAGCCCCCCGACGGGCAGGAGGGGCAGGAGGGCGCGGGCAGCGGGCTGGGGCACCCCGCTGATGGCCGTGTAGGCTCTGCCGTCGCTGCCCACGATGTAGGCGTGCAGGTCCACGTCCTGGAAGCGCACGGACGCCCGTCCCACCGTCAGGCTCCCGCTCACCTTCCCGTTGAGGCGATGCACGGCCCCTGGGCAGGGAGACGGGCACCCCTGGCAGTGGCCACCCAGGCAGGGGCCGCCCATCCCCGCCGCCCGCCCCGCGTACCTTCGGGCAGGCACTGCCGCCCGTTCCCGTAGAAGGTGGCCCGGCAGTGGCAGCAGAAGCCGGTGGCGTAGTCGGTGCAGAAGGCGTGCGGGGAGCAGCGCCCGTGGTGCTGGGCACAGGTCTCCCTGCTGGAGGCGCTGTAGGTGAACACTGGGGGCAGGGGGAAAAGGGTTGGGGACACGGTGACAAAGCCACCCCTCGCCGGAGGGTGGGCGCCTTGCCTTCTTGGCCCCCAAAACACCGCTGGGAAACAGGCCAGCTGGCAGCGGTTCCCAAGGAAGTCACCCGGGACGCAGAGAAGCGGTGGAGGGTTTGGAACCTGTTGCCCGATTTCAGGCGGATCTGACAGAGGGCAGGAGATCAAATTCCTGGGTATTTCTGGGAGACAGCCGGCTGGGGACGGGGCTTTGCTCCCCCAGGCACGTGCCATGGTGGCTCCACAGCTGGTTCAGTGGTGGGGAGGGCAGAAAGGCCAACCCTGTCCCTGTGCCAGGACCTGCCCCCTGAGAATCCCACCCCGTGAGCTTCCACTGGCAAACCCAGTAGGCAGGGTTGTATGGCTCCAGCAGCCCCTTGGTAGTAGGATCTGGATGGGGGGGAGAGGAGCTGGAAGGGCAGAAGCTTTGCAGGAGTGACTCCAGCCCACGCTCGCTCCAGCCCCGGCTGCTTGGGAAGGGACAAACTTGCAGCGAGGGGCCTTTTTTAGGGAGCCACCCGCCACGAGCCATCCCTGTTCGGTCATTGTCCCCATTTGGTCACTGTCCCCGCTGGGTCATTGTCCCCATAGGGTCATTGGAAGGGCTGTGGCCACTCACCATCGGGGTTGAAATGCACGTCCTCCTCCACGCCGACGCCGTGGTGCCCGGAGCTGTAGGAAGAGGGGTTGGCAGAGTAGCTCTGCCGGGTGTCACCGTCCCCGTCGGGGTACAGCCGGCGGCTCCGCTCCTGGGCATCCCTCCTCTCAGGGACAAAGCCCAGGAGCACTGGGGTGCGGGATCCATGGCTGGGATGCTGTGCTGGCAGCTCTGTGGATGCGTGGTCACCATGGCTGTAGAGCGTGTGGGTGTAGTCGGGATCAGGATGCACAGGGAGGCTCTGCGGCACTCCAGGACCAAGTCCCTCGCTGCCTCCTGGCTCCACGTGGTCCACGCTGCCCACACGGAAGACCCACACTCCAGGTACCCCCGTGTTGCTCTCCCTGCAGACAGCAGCACACATGAACATCCATCAGAGCCGTGCTGGCAAACCCATCCCAAAGGTGCTCCTGCTCCACACCACCCCCTGGGACCCCAAATGCAGCACCCCCAGCTCATTCCCCTCCTTCTTCCAGCCTTTAAAAGGCTCCAGGGCAGGGAGAAGGTGACCCTGCTCCCCCACCCATCCCACAGAACCCCCCCCAGCACCACGCACCGCTCCAGGTTCCTCAGAGCCTGCTCGCTGCTGGCCAGGCTGTGGAACAGCCCGTCCCTCTTCAGGTCGTCGCCGTCCCCCCAGCTGAAGCCCACCCTGGCTGGCAGCTCCAGCTGGACGTTGTAGGACTCCTTGGGCCGCGTCCCCAGGAACTGGAGGCCGCCGTCGGGATAGAGGAAGATGGTGTAGGTGTCCTCGTCGCTGTAGGCGATGACTGCCTGGAAGGTGTTGAGCTGCCAAAGGGAGGGTGGGATAGATGGATGTCATGGAGGGGCAGGAAGACCCCAGTGGAGGACTGAGATGGGGATGGAGACCAAGGATGTGACTGGCAACTCCCCACACACCGCAGCGCAGGGAAGCACCCCAAAAGAGCCCTCCATGAGAGAGCACATCTATGGAGTCAGGCTGGAAGAGTTGGGATTGCTCAGCCTGGAGAAGAGAGGGCTCTGGGGAGACCTTAGAGCCTCTTCCAGTGCCTAAAGGGGCTCCAAGAGAGCTGGAAAGGGACTGGGGACAAGGGTTTGGAGGGACAGGACAAGAGGGAATGGTTTCCAACTGCCAGAGGGAAGGATTAGATGGGATATCAGGGAGAAATTTTTCCCTGTGGGGGTGGGGAGGCCTTGGCACAGGTTGTCCAGAGATGCTGTGGTTGCCCCATCCCTGAAAATGTCCAAGGCCAGGTTGGATGAGGCTTGGAGCAACCTGGTCTAGTGGAAGGTGTCCCTGCCCATGGCAGGGAGTTGGGGTTGGGGTTGGAATGAGATGATCTTTAAGGTCTCTTCCAACCCAAACCATTCTATGATCACCCTGCAGAGACCTCCAGCTCATGCACAGCCAGAGCCCAAGTGCAACATCCTGGTAAGATGCTCAGCATCCTCACAGGACCCCATGGCACAACCAGGCCATCCCCTCCATGCAGGGGTGTCCCTTGGAGCTGTCACACAGGGAGGTGACAGCCCTGCACCACGCCCAGGAGCATCCCTGGCCATGTAAACCCTGCACCGGGCTGGTGCTGATGCCTGGGAGCCCCTCACTGCTGTTTCCCTCCCCCTGACAGCAGCAGCCTCCCCCCGCCCCATCAGCGCCGGAGGAAAACCCGCACCCCCTGCTTCTCCCGGAGAACAATTTTAGCCTGGTTTCCTCCGGAAAAAACACGCCTGTGTTCCCGGCTTCCCCACACCCATACGTCCCGCTATAGGCACGCTGGCCGCCTGCCCTGCCAGCCCTGCGAGCCTTGGGGCCGTGCCAGGGAGCGGGATCACGGCAACAACCCACGGATGGGGAGCCTGCGGAGCCAGCCCAGCCCTCCGGAGCCGCCGGAGAATCCACACACACGCACCGTGGTCACCCCAAAGGCGGAGAAACCAACCCCACACGGCTCCTGCTGCCCCAATAAATAACCATGAGCGGGCAGCAGCAGCAGCAGCCCTTCCCAGAGAGCCGCTGGAAGCAGCACGCAGGGAACGGCGCCCGAGCGAAGGAAAAGTGATTAAACTCCCAGTTCCCCCCTCCCCGGAGCAGCGGGAGGGAGGGGGTGGGGGCTGCCCCCGCGCCGTCCCCACAGCGCCAGCCCCGATTTTGGGGTCCCCGGGGCACTGTGAGGTTTCCCGGCAGCCCCGCGGGATATAAAGAGCCTTGTTGTGCACGTCGCACACTCGGGCATTCAGAGACCCCGAAAAGGCGGCCAAAAAGCTGGGAAGAGGCGGGGATAACACCACCCCCCCCCCCCCCAACACCCGGGGCTGGATTCCTCCCCCACGCAGCCAAATCACAGCAGCAGCTGCAGGGCTCGTTTCGCCGTGTGGTGGGTGGCGAGGGGGGACGCGATGGGTGACATCGATGTGCTGGGATGGAGGGAAGGAGGGGGGGCGGGGGGAAGCCCCCGGCTGCTCCCGGCGAAGAGCTGCAAAGGGCAAATTCCAGCCCAAAAGGGCAAGTCTTGCTTCTGCAGAAGCGGGGTCAGCTCTTGTCCGGCTCTGCAGCCCGGGAAGGCGTCACTGCGGGGACCAGGAATGTGTCCCAAGGAGCTGGAGGGGACAGGGCGCTGCCAGAGCGCTGCCAGACCCCCCATCTAGGCAGGACCCCCAAAGCAGGGGTCTGGGGACCCCCTATACCCCCACCTTTACCCAGGTTTCTGCTTTTGAGGCTCAAAAAGGATGAGCCGCGACTTTTCAAAGCTGGGGGGGGGAAAGGCTTCAGAGTCAATCCTGGTTCCAAGCAGCAGGAGGGCAGCGTTTCCATAAGTGCCACATTTGGTCAGAAAAAAAGTGGTGTCTGGGGAGGTTTTTAGCAGTTTTGTCTGAGGGGGAGCTCAGCAAAGCACAGGCACAAGCTGCACTTCAGCAAGTCTTGAATGAAGCTTTCCCCAGAGCTGCTCGTTTCCAAACAAGACCAGTTTCATTTTAAAACCTGATCCAACTTCTCAGAGAGGGAAGAAAAACACCCAACAATTGGGAAGAGAAAAGAAGAGGAGGTTACATTTTCGATGGCCGGGAGGTCACTGCGAGGCCCCTGATGGCATCTCTTCAGCTGCTTTCCCAAGTTTTAAATTAGAGGAAAAAATGTGCCTTGTTTCCTTCCAAACCTCGGTTTCTTCCCCTGCTTGGCTCCTCTCTCAGCAACCCGCTCCCGAAGGGCCCCGGAGCGGGGGAATGGATGGTAGGGATGGCTCCTGGTGGTCCACGGGGACCTGGTGGCTGCTGATGGGCTTCGGGATCAGCCCACCCCACCACAGCTAGAGCCTGTCACCCATCACACAGCCCTGGGTATCCATCACCAGTTTTCCTCTTGCAGCTCATCATATCCAGCTCGCTCCAAGGAGTCCATCCTGCTGGCAGAGTGTCACTGTCACCTCCTCAGCACATCATCAGCCCCGTGTGACACCTCATGTCCCGGCGTTTTCGGGGAAAGGCAGCGCTGTAGGTCCACCCACGTGGGAGCCTTATCAGCCCCGTGGGTGGAGAGCACAGGTCACCTCCCTGACCTGGCAGACCACCTATGAGCTTGTTTTCCAGGCACAAAATCAACCCATCGTGGAAACTTTGAAACCAGTTCCTCGCCAGCAGCATAATCAGCACGGGGGCAGAAGGAAGGACCAGCCCCGAGCCACTGGCAAAGGTCAAGAGCACCATGGAGCTGAGCCATGGCTTCTCCCAGATGCCCCTGCAAATCCAGAGCCACCAGCACTGGAGAGCTTCACCTGAAAAGAATCACTGAATCCTGGAATGGTTTGGGTTGGAAGGGTTCATCTCATTCATGTCACTGCCATGGGCAGTGACACCTTCCACTAGACAACGTTGCTCCAAGCCCTGTCCAACCTGGCCTGGAACACTTCCAGGGGCAGCCACAGCTTCTCTGGGCAACCTGTGCCAGGGCCTCACCACCCTCACAGCCAAGAATTTCTTCCCAACATCTAATCCAGTCAATTTGAAGCCATTCCCCCTCATCCTGTCACTCCAGGCCCTTGTACAAGCACCTCCAACCACGGAGCTGAAGGCAACCTCTAATCCTCTCCTGCCCACCAGCAAAGCCAAGAGCTCCACCAGTGCCACAGGTCTGAGCAGAGAGAAAAAGCTCCCCTGGTGCTCACCCAAGGATGGATGGATGGACCCCCCATCCAGAAAGAAGAGACTGAACGTTTTGGGTGCTACATGAGAAAGACTCATCCTCCCATGACATGCAGGATGGGAATCCAAGTTGGCCTCACCTTTGTGGAGGGCTCAGTGTCCTGGGAGAGCTCCTGGTAAGCACCCACATCCTCCCAGGTGGCAACAAAGGCATTGGTGGGCACGAAGGAGCCGGCAGTGCGGGGGAACCCAGCCTGGATGTATCCCACAGCCCGGTCCAGCAGGTCCGGAGAGTCATCTTGCCGGTAGTAGATGTTCCCTCTGTCCCCGGAGGTGTCGAGGTCGGCCAGGAAGGGAGCGATGACAGGGAAGTCTGTGGGGAAATCGTCATCCACGTACTGGGTCTCCCTGGGGAAATCCTGGGTGGAGATGACCCCGTTGGTCCCCACCTGCAGGGAGAGCGGGGCAGGGTGCTCAGGAGCTGCAGAGGTGCCACCGCCCCCGGTCCCCCCGCCGTGTCCCCCCCTCCTCGGGGGAGTGAGAGCCCTGAGGCCGCGTGGCCCCATCCGGCCACGGGGAGAAAACAAAGACCTCGGGCTTCTCCATCCCCCAGGGAGCTGCAGCTCAGGGGCCATCCCAGCTGCGGCCGCTGCTGGCAGGAACAGCTGCGAAGGAGAAAGCCCTCTTGTTCCTCCGCAGCCGGAGACTCCGGGAAGGGGGCAAATGGATGGAGGAAAGGGGTGGATGGAGAAGAGACACGTGAGGTGGGACAGCAAAGAGGCACACGGAGGGGCAGGGTTGGGGCGGAGGAGGAAGGGGTGTAAAGGCTGGGGAGGAAGGAGTTGAGTGGAAAGCAGGATGGAAAGACGGAGGAGTGGAAGGCCAGAAGGAGAGAGGGATGGTGGGACAGAGGGATGGAGAGTGGGAAGATGGAGAGACACGGAGGGATGGAGGGAGAAAGGGATAGAGTGTGGAGAGACGGTG
Source organism: Corapipo altera (assembly GCF_003945725.1). Lineage (NCBI taxonomy): Eukaryota > Metazoa > Chordata > Aves > Passeriformes > Pipridae > Corapipo > Corapipo altera. Next base: position 2,572,012 of record NW_020884946.1, on the reverse strand, counting down.
AGGGGGGAAGACGGAGGGACAGGGGGAGATGATGGAGAGGAGGAAGGGGTGCTGGGAGGAAGAGCGGCCGGGGGTAAGGAAGGCAGGGGAGGGGAGCGGGGAGCGGGGAGCGGGGTCGGGGCCAGGCGGGACTCACGTAGAGGCGGCGGGCGGTGCGGCCGTAGAGGCGCAGGGCGCGGCGGAGCGGCACCGCGGGCGAGCTCTCGTCATCCCCGGGCCGGAGCCGGGCATCGTCGCGGGCCGGGCCGTGCGGGAGCAGCCCCGGGCGGGGCAGGGCTGCCCCCACCGCCAGCACGGCCGCCAGCACCGCCGCCACCGCCCGCATCCCGCCGCCGGCCCGCGGGACCCCCCGACGGCGCCGAGCGCACCCGACGGGGCGAACCGGAGCGCAGGGACCGAGCGGAGCGGGACGGACCCGACGGGACAGCCCCGGCCCGGCGGAGGGAACCGGAGCCGGCGGGGCGTGGCCCGGCAGGGGTGTGGCGAAGCCGCGGCCGAGCCGCCATTGGACCCCCTGGCCCCGGCCCCGACCAATCGGGACTCATCCCAAAATCCGTCCCGGGTCGCAGTCCCCCCCCTCCCGCAACCCCCGCATCTCCCGTGCCGGTACCGGCAACCCGGGGGGAACCGGGTACCACAGCGGCGCTACCCCGAGGGGGCATCCCGGGAGGGCATCCCTGGGAGGGTCTCCTCCTGGGGAAGGAAAGTGGGATCCCCCCCGAAGCTCCGCACCCCCCGCCTCGCTGCAACGCCCCCGGGGCCGGGCCCGCATCCAGCCGGGTCGGGCCCGGGGCCGCGGCGTGGGCGGGAGGCACTGGCCGCTCCCCGCTCTCTCCCTCGGATCCCGCTCCCTGGAGCCGGGAAGAAACGTGACTCCTCATCCACAGGGGACACGCGGGGGAGGACAGGGACAGCCACCGGCCAAAATGTGTAGTACAGCTCCACTGGCAAGTTGTCAGCGAGAGGCCCCCCACGCACGCACGGCCGGGCGCGGGGTCACCGCTGTTTATCCTTCCTCAATCCCATCATCCATCATCCCCGCCCGGAGAGGTCTGGAGTGACCAGTGGGTCCAGGAGGGGTTCCCTGCCTTTGGTTTGGGATGTTGGGGTGGGAGCACCCACAGCGGTGGAGGAAAGGACGAGCTCAAATCCCAGGCAGCTGGACTCAATGAGTGCTCCTGGAAATCCGGGCTGGGAGCAGCCAAAAGCTCCACTCCAGCTTCCTGGAGCGTTTCCCACTTCCCTGGCCTGGAGTATTGCATCTGTCCCGAGACATATACATGCCCGAGGAATGCCAGATAACAAGGAGAGAAGTGTCAAACCCCTGTGGGCTGTCGAGAGAAATAAATCAGGGACACATTCATGGCATTCCCGACAGGAATCCTCACATGGGAAGCAGCTGGACACCCTCCACCCCATCTATTGCAGCGACAGGGATTTATCACCGTGGCTCCTGTCCCCTCCATCCTGGGCAGGGTGCAATCCACTGCATCCCAGTCACCCTGGAAAGCAGCTCCCAGCCATGCCGGGACCAAGCTGTTTGGAAGCCCGGCTGTCCCAGGGAATGTGACCGTGGGGGTCGCATCCGGAGAGGCTGCTGCCCTCTCGGCTGCAGGCAGCTGGCTGGCTCCAGCCCTTGGAAGGAGTTGCTCTGCCTGGCCATGGAAAACCATTAGGGCTTCGAGTGGGGCCCAGGCCAGCTGGACACAATCCGCAGCCTTCCAGGAGTTCCCTGTGCCAAAAAGTGGCTTTTCTTTGAAGCTCAAACACCACCCAGGGCTCTCCAGGGAAAGTGGGAGCTGTGAGGGGCCGGCAGCCCCTCTGCCTGGTGAAACCTCAGATGGGATGTCCCTCCCATGGAGAATAGTGGCATTTGGTGGCAGGGGCAGAGGGAGCAGGAAAGAGGGGAGGGAAAGGGAGGACAACCTTGTTGCTCCAAGGGATGTTTGGGGGCTGTTGAAAATACAAACCACGGGCCCTGAGGATCCTCTGCAAATGGGAAGGAAGAGCTGCCAGGCTTTCTGCAGTCTTTAGGATGCTAAAAAGTACCTTTTCCCAACTTCCTGAGCCAAACTGGCACCGGTCAGAAAAGAGGCAGCTGGGAAGAGCTGGACTCATGTCTTGGCCTTTGGAGCAGAGTCCTGCTGGCACAGACATCCCTGTGGCTGTAGGAGCAGCTGGAAGCCTCGGTGGGGATGGGGATGGAATCAGGGATGGTTTAGAGGGATGAGGAAGAGGAAGGGGACAAGAATGGGGATGAGGATAAGGATGGGGATCATGATGTGGATGCTGTCAGGGATGATGATGGGAATGGGGATGGGGACTGGGATAGATAGGGATGGGGATGGGCATTGGGATGGGGATGAACATGAAGATGGGGACTACAGTGAGGATGGGGATAGGGATGGGGATGAAGATGGGGAAAGGGGCAAGGATGGGCATGGAAATAGTTCTAGAAATGGAAATGGGAATGAGGATGTGGCTGATTACAAGGATGGGGATGAGGATGAAGATGGGGATGGGGACAAGGGTGAGGATGGGGATAGGGATATGGATGGGGACAGGGAGAGGCTGTGCTCACCCCCACCATGTGCTGGGAAAGGAGGTGCTTGCAGGGACTGATCCCTGTAATCACTGCCATGTGCCTTGGCAGAGCCTTTGGCTGCAGGGTTCATCCCTTCCCATAGCTGGGGCATAAAAAAACAATCAACAGGCATTTACTGGGCAGCATTTCGGGCAGAAACAGATGTGCTGAATTTGGAGGAGATGGAGGATGTTCTGTGGGATGGGGCTGGGGACGGATCTGGCCTGACCTAGAAGCACAACCCTCCCACCCCCCACCCTGGACACTCCCAACTCTCTCTGCTAAAACGGGAAAACCAGGACAAACCACTCCTCATGCTCCTGCCAGATGTGACTGCCGAGGGGGGCCGGCACCTCCCTGCCCTGCTGAAGGCCATTCCTCACCCTGGGCTCCCAGCGAGGAGGAGGAAGGGTAGAGGAATCCCTGGTGAAGAGGCTGTTTCAGCCAGGAAATCCCGGCAGCCTTTTCCTCAAGCCTGGCAGCCCTGGGATCGCTGAGCTGCGGCCGGCAGGGACGAGGGAAGCAGCAGGAAACGCGGATCTGTCCATCTGTCCTGGGGCAGTCGGGAAAGGAAGCGTGATTCCCGGTGACGGGAGCGGGGCTGGGGAGTGCAGCAGAAAGCAAAGGCTCACAGGATGCGCCGGGGCGGTTCGGTGTTTCGGGATGTTTGGGGAGGAGCAGGGGTGGGATGGGAGCAGGGCTCTGTCAGCACTGTCCCGTTGCCAGCTGGGTTAGTGGGTCACAGTAATAATGCCCTTGGAGCATTTCTTCTCTTGGATGCTGGAAACCAGTCCTGCTCAAGGTCAGGCTATTTGGCAGGAAGGGCCACAAACCAGTGGCTTGAACATCCCCCTGGTCCTGGCAGGAAAGGGCTCTCACAGAGAGGGGGTTGTGCACCCCTGAGCTCCCTGGATCAGCACACACGAGTGTTTTGGCTTCATGGCCCAAGAAAGACAGATGTCTATGGCGTTCCCCCTCATAGAATCAGGGATTTGTTTAGGTTGGAAAAGCTCTCTAGGATCATGGAGTCCAACCATTCCCCCAGCACTGCCAAGGCCACCACTGACCCATGTCCCAAGTGCCACATCCACCCAGCTTTTAAATCCCTCCAGGGACAGAAACTCCTCCACTGCCCTGGGCAGCCTGTGCCAGGGCTGGACAACCTTTTCCAGGAAGAAATTTTCCCTAATATCCAATCTAAACCTCCTCTGGCACAACTTGAGGCTGTTTCCTCTTGTGCATCACTTGTTACCGGGGAGAAGATCCCGACTCCCACCTGGCTACAGCCTCCTGTCAGGGAGTTGTAGAAAAAAAAATCCCTCCATCCTTAATAACTGGAATCTGTTGGATAAATTCAGCCAAATCTGACAGCAGCATCTCTGAGAACCTATAAAACCAGACAAAAGGAGGAGAGACCCCATTAAGTGCCCCCTTGCCCCAGAAGTTGGGCACAGCCTTCAATTCGAGCTCAGCCCTTACGAGCCATCTGAGAACACACAATTGGTGCCCAGCTTTCCAACAGCAGGAACAACCCCCTGTCAAGGACAAAAAGGGAATCACTGGGTGGCCGTGCCCCTCCTGTGGGGTGGCTCTGCTTCCCTGTGGCCATGTCGAGGGATCTCTTCCGCTGGCTCCATCCCTGGCTCCTGGCTGGGCTCACTGCCTTCCCTGCGGCTGTTCCCTTTCCTGGGAGCATCCTGCCGGGTGCTGACAGCAGGGAAGCTGTGGCAGCAGGGCAGATTCCCACCCAGCTCTCGACATCTCCATTTTTGGGAACGGTTCTCATTAACTTTGGTCTCGATTCCTTGACTCGGCTTCGCCTCATGACTCACCACCTTCTCCCTCCAGCCCGCTGCAGGGACACCCTTCCTGGGGGGTCCAGGGATGGACCAGGAGGCACATCAGGACTTGCTGAGGTGCATCCTCAGGGATATCCACCCCTGCTGCAGGTGATTTCCATACACAGGCTCCATCCCATGTGCTCCAGCTGCCACCCAGTACAGATTTCCTGCTCAGGGTATCAGAGGGGTTCTGGGAGAGAGGTTGTACTTATGGAGAACTGGGAAGATGGAGTGTGGACCACATGTGTGTCCATAATATGGAAAACTAGGTTTTTATAGAAAGAGGAGGGTTTCTTGGCCCTGGACACTTTGGACAGAGAAGAAACACGGGAAAGTGGTTCACTGCATGGAGAGAAGGAAGGCCAGGCTGGATTGGGCTTGGAGCAACCTGTTCTAGTGGAAGGTGTCCCTGCCCAAGGCAAGGGTTTGGAATGAGATGAGCTTTAAGGTCCCTTCCAACCCAAACAATTCTAGGATTCTATGAATTAAAGCTGCTGAGTCCTCCCAGCTGGAAAGTGGAGCTCGGATCTCCCGGCACCCCAGGGAGCTGAAGACTCACGGGATGGAAACACCTCTCCCACATGGAAAAGCTTCCTGAGACATCTGAGCCGCAGCCCAAAGGATTGCTCCAGGTTTCAGAATGTATTTTAAGGTAAAGAGGATTTTTTTTTTTTTTTTTTTAAATTCTTGGGGTCTTCTTCCTTCCTTCCTCTTCCATAATATTGCTACCTCATTTTGCTACAGCAGCTGCCGGATGAGGCGACGGATCCCTGGGAGCCCCCCGCGCTGCCCGTGTTCCAGGAGCTCAGCACACAGCTCACAAATGTGCCTGACACTGACTGATTCCTGCTCCCTGTTTCCCCCAAGATTAGCCACAAGCTCCATATTTGGTCCAGGCTCCAGCAAATTCCCTGGCAGAGGGGATTTCATCTGCCAGGCAGAGCAGCCCGGAGGGGTTTGTGCTGGGGCTGGGAGCATCCGTCAGGAGGGAATGGATTCATGGCAAAGATAACATCAGCCCAGGTCCAGTGTTTCCAGGAGTCCTGTGTTTTTCCCTGCAGCACAAAGCACAGCAGACACAGATTTCCTGGCCCCATCACTCTTGATAGCATAGAAACACAGAATTCCCTGAGCTGGAAGGGACCCACAAGGATCATTGATCCAACTCCTGGACACCCCAACAATCCCACCCTGTCCCTGAGAGCCTTGTCCAAACACTCCTTGAGCTCTGGGAGCCTTGGGGCTGTGACTACTTCCATGGAGAGCCTGTTCCAGTGTCTGACCACCCTCGGGGGGAAGAACCTTTTCCTAATATCCAACCTAAACCTTCCCTAATACAGGTCTGATGCCATCCCATCCCACAGCTCTGATCCTGACAAACCCTGGGCTGAGCTGCTGCAGCTTTGAGGCTCTTCCCTGGATGTTTATACCCTGAATTAAGAGTTTTCTGCAGAATGAGGGTTTATTTGCTGTATGGATTAGGTACCCCTGAAATCTGCCCAGCTTCTCCCTGTCCAGGGGTGGACAGGGAGCAGTAGAATTCCAGAATAGTTTGGGTTGGAAGGGACTTTAAAGCTCACCTCATTCCACCCACTTGCAACAGGCAGGGACACCTTCCACTAGACCAGCTCCCAGGGGAGCTGGGACCCCATGGCTTGCCCTGGGAGCACCATCAGAGATAGGATTCAGCCCTTCCCGTGGCTCTAACAAATCCCAGGCTCCCCCCAAAACCTCTTTCCAGCTCATCTCTCCTCGCCTGACCTCCCTGGGCCTCCAGCCCTGACCCCTGCAGCCCCCGAATGCTCCGGGGTGACTAATCCCAGCAATTAGCCTCGTTGCCTCCTTTATCTGCTTCCTGCCTTTGTCTCCCACTGACAGCCTCTCTGAGCAAACATGCTTTTAGCCACATTTTCCAGGCTCTGGCTCTCCTGCCAGCCTTTGTCCCGTGGAGCTTCTCCGGGCTGGGTGAAGAGGTTATTCTCCCCCGACACGTGCCCCTTCCATCTGCTGTGACCAAAATCCAGCCTCCAGCAGTGCCGAGGTCACCCGGCCCCGGCAGAGGACGGAGCAGCTCCCACTGGAGGCGGGAGGATTTGTTCTTTAAATTGAAGACGGATGCAGCCCCGGCGGCGTTCCATGCTGAAAGGGATTTTAGGGCTGAGCGATCCGGCTAAACAGGGACAGAGGGCTCGGGGTAGTTGAAAATTCAATGGGAAGCAGCAAAACACATGGGCAGCACATTTGGGAGCGGCCTTCTCCGCCCAGGCCACTCCTTGGGACAGGCTGTGCATCCACAGGGGAGCTCTGCAGACCCACGGAGATTCAGAGGGTTGTAAGTCCTCACACATGTGGGCTTCACCAGCCTAAAGCAGTGAGCCAGCCTGCTTGCATTTAATTATTGTTGTTTTCCCTGCTATTTTATTTGATTTTTTAGTTTGGGATCCTTCTCCCCTTAAAGTGAGCTTCAGATTCTCCTGGGATGTTTCCCCCCACAGTGAGGAAGGAAGGAGGAACAGGGCAGGAAAGAAGGCAGGAAGGATCATAGAATCCTAGAAGGGGTTGGATTGGAAGAGACCTTAAAGCTCATCCAGTTCTACCCTCTGCCATGGGCAGGGACACTTTCCACTAGACCAGGTTTCTCAAAGCCTCGTCCAGTCTGGCTTTCAACACTTCCAGGGATGGGGCAGCCACAGCTTCTCTGGCCAACCTGTGCCAGGGCCTCCCCACCCTCCCAGCCAACAATTTCTTCCCAATATCCCATCTATCCCTGCCCTCTGGCAATTTGAAGCCATTCCCCCTTGTCCTCTCCCTCCATCCCTTGTCCCCAGTCCCTCTCCAGCTCTCCTGGAGCCCCTTTAGGCCCTGGAAGGAACTCTGAGGTCTCCCTGGAGCCTTCTCTTCTCCAGGGGAACCCCCTCAGCTCTCCCAGCCTGGCTCCAGAGCAGAGGGGCTCCAGCCCTTGGAGCATCTCCGTGGCCTCCTCTGGACTCACTCCAGCAGCTCCACGTCCTTCTGCTGTTGTTCCCCAGACCTGGAGGCAGCTCTGCAGGTGGGGTCTCCCAAGAGCAGAGAAGGAAGAAAGAGAGAAAGAAGAAGGAAAGAAGGAGAGGAGGGAAGTCAAGGAGCTGCGGCTGCGGGATACATCGGGCAGCGCTCGGCAGCGCTGCCAGGCGGGGAAGGATGGGATGGGGCGGGGAGCGGGGCCAGGTCCCGCGTCCCGGTGATTCCAGCGATCCCGGCTGCCCGCTGCCGCCGCCTGCCGCCCGCGCGGGGTTCAGCACCGGGACACGCACCCACGGACCGGGACACGCACCCACGGACCGGGACACGCACCCACGGACCGGGACACGCTCCCACGGAGCAGCGGGACCCCTCGCTGTGCCCCCACACCCCCCAGTGGTCCCTGATCACACCCACGGGTGGCACAGCCCGGCACCCACAGGTGACGATCAGAGACAGCCCAGACACGCACACACCTGAACACTCACACACGCACAGGTGCCTCCTTTCCCTTCC
>NW_020884946.1:2488831-2563671 GCF_003945725.1 Corapipo altera | reverse complement strand
TCCTTTTCCCTTTCCCCTTTCCTTTTCCCTTTCCCCTTTCCTTTTCCCTTTCCCCTTTCCTTTCCTCCTTTCCTTTCCTTTTCCCTTTCCTTTTTTCTTTCCTTCCCTTGTCTCTTTCCTTTTCCCTTTTCTTTCCCTTCTCTCTTTCCTTTCCTCTCCTCTTTCCTTTTTCATTTCCTTTTCTCTTTCCTTTCCTTTTTCTTTCCTCTTTCTTTTCTCCTTTCCCTTCCCGAAATTTCCTTTTCTTTCCGTTCCCGAAACTTCCTTTCCTTTCCTGAAATTTCCTTTCCTTCTTTTCCTTCCCTCTCCCCCTTCAACCCACACTTCCTCCTCATCTCAGGGATGATCCCCTCCCGCTCTCCCTCCCGGTGCCCTGATCCCAAGCCCTCTCCCCTCACTCCCTGCATCCACCAGCACCCTCCCTACTCCCACGCGTGCCCCGGATCCCGAGAGTCACCCGCCCCGTGACTCTCCCTTGGTTGCGCTGGAAACACCACCGAGCCCAAACCACTTTCCTTGCCCGTTCCGGTCATCCCACAGCTGGGACAAACCCTGCTCCGGGCAGGGCTTGTGCAACTGGGAAGCGTTGCTCCATAGCCCCCTTCCTGCCCCATGCCTTCCCACCCCGGGGCTGTTTTCTGTCCCGTTGTTTTCCTCCCCCTGGTAGGATGCAACCCCCTGAAACGCAGCGGGAGGAGGCGGCTGCAGCCCCTGGACCCTCCATGGGACGAGCCCGCAGCTCTCGGCAGAATTCCCAGCTTCCCAGGGCTCTTTTCTCCTCTGGGACGAGCCCGCTGCAATAGCACAGCTGGAAACAATCGGCAGGATTTCACCCGGTGACTCAGAGCGGGTCTGTTGTCTTCCCAAATCCGAGGGACCGAGCAGCCCCCAAAACTCCCCCTGTCCTGGGGACACTGTCACAGTCAGGATGGGGGGACGCGGAGGCCAGACCTGCCTCTATCTGTCAATTTAAATCAGGATGTTCGGGTGTGTTTAAGATGCCAGGTGCATCTTCCCAGCAAAGAAATCCCACAGCTCTCCGAGGAAAAACGCCGGGGTATCACCACCGTGGGGGTTCCCCGTCCCTGTGTTCCGATCCCAGGACACGGGACCCCGGGTGCCTCCCCAACATGTCAGTGCATCATTTGGACAACGGGAACACCCACCCGCCCACGCCAGGGAGCTGTGAATCCCCAAATCCCGCCGCCTGGAAAGAGTGAAAGGCTTAAAGCCTTGGTGGGTGTTTAGTCTGGGGAAACCGGAGCTGGGGAAGACGTGGGAAAAGGACACTGGGGAGGGGAAGGCGATGCTCTGGTTCCCAGGAAGGGGAGAAAGGCTGGGATGAGTGAGGAAGCACCAGCCGGTGTTAATCCAGTGCTCCCGGGGAGGGGAGAGCTTGGCTCTTCTCCGCAGGACTATCCCAGCCTTGTTTGCTCCGCGTGCGAATATCCAGGACGAGCTGCCAAAGCCGCCGTTCCCGGCCAGCCGCATCCCTCCATCCGGCTCCCGCCGCTGCCAAAACCCTCCGCGTCTAACGAGCTCTAAATTAGGTTATTCAGACAGTGCCACAAACACTTCCAAAGGGAGCGCTGAGCTGGAGGAAGGCGAGAAAATCCCAGCGCGGCCGCCCCGGGCTGTGCCGCTGACAAAGAGCAGGCGGACACGGCTTCTCCGGGCGGCAGCGGCTCTTTGGGAATAACCTGGCTTGGCAAGAACAGGGAAAAGCGGTGGAATAGGCACCCACTCTCCACCCCTCACCGCTGGCTGGCGAGGAGAAGCCGTAGGGAGCCAGCAAGAGTTTTGGAAAAAAAAAAAAAACCCAACCTAAAATTCCTTGTGGGTTCTTCAAGTTTTTCCAGCTCCTCATTTGTTTCTGGGTTTCGTGGCTGCTTTTTCTTCCGTTTTGGGTTGTTTTTATTCTGGAATGTGACCGGCGAGAAGGGGGTCACGTCGGAAGCGTGACGGACGGGAGGGATTCGTCATACGGGGTGATGAGACTTTCTCAAAATCGTTTTCCCCTCCCCAAATAGCTGCAGTTTATGCAAATGAACCCAAGGAAAAGAGGACGCGGTGCATCGGGCTGCCCACGCTGGGTTCTCTCCCCGGGGAGGTGGAGGAGGGAGATGTCTGCGGTTCCACCCCTGTGTGAACACCTATCCCGGCTCCGAGGGGGACCCATCCCTCACCACAGAGGAGGATGGTCGCTGTGGCCAGCTGTGCTCAACGTCAGACCCTCCAGCAGCTGGGGAAGGAATCGGGATCAGGTGAAAGCCTGCCCCTGCCAGGCTGCTCTGACACCCCCAGCCACATCTGCCCTGCGTGGCTGTCTCTTGTGCCTGTACCCAGTGCCTTGGAGGCATGACCAGATAGTCCCAAAAAACCTTCTCCATGCCAGGCTTTCCCCATCGAGCAGTGCAAGGACAGGAACAGCAACATCACCTGGTCCTTTGGAGTGTCCAGCCACAGATGGTGCAACAAGGGGCAATGCCCACTTCCAAAAGGGGTTATTTTTGTCACAGTTCTTCCTCCTTCTCTCGTCAAGCAACCCATTTCTGCTGAATTTGGCCTACTGGTGGCTGTCAAGGAACTTCCTGGTGGTGGTGGAAACACCCAGCACTTGGGTCTCTTCTCCATCAAAAGAGATGCAGGAGTGTGAAGTGTCAGTGCTCAGCTGGAAACACATCCCTGGGATCACCACAGAATCCCAGAACGGTTTGGGATGGGAGGGACCTTAAAGCCCATCTCATTCTATACCCCTGCCATGGCCAGGGACACCTCCTGTTATCCCAGGTTGCTCCAAGCCCTGTCCAACCTGGCCCTGAACACTTCCAGGGATGGGGCAGCCACAGCTTCTCTGGGCAACCTGTGCCAATGCATCCTCCCTGGCACTTGGAGCACTGCAGCAGGGCTGGCACTAACTACTCCAGGGATCAGGACAGGCATTGTCCTCCTGGTAAATCAGCTCTCCAGAGGTCTGCTTCCCAATCTTCACCCTGGGGAAAACCTGAGGGATCCCACCACATCTTCCCCCTGCTCCCCACTTCTGGGATCACCCCAGGGAGCTGACAGCAGTTTGTGGGTGCTGCTCCAGGACCCGGGATGCTGGACCAGCTAAAGAAGGCAGAGAGTGTGTTTTCCAGGCGTATTTTTGGGGGTTATCACTCGAATTCCTTCCCAGGGCTGGCTGAATTTCCTCTCCCCCGGGGCCCAGGCAGGAAGCAGCTCCTGGGTTCACATTCAGCCCTAGTGAGGGCAGCACTTCAACATCAACCGTTGTCCAGAGCTGAGCTGCAACGAGTTTTACCTTCCAGAACTGGGACTTCCACTGGCACAGCCACAAACAGTCCCTGCCTTCTCTTCCAGAGAAGTCACGAGTTCCCTTCATGCAGTGTAAGAACTGCAGCCCATCACTAAAACATGCCATGTTGATGTCTGGCCCCTTAGACTTCCTTTCCCACCCCTCCTGTCATCTTGATACTTCCCTGTGCTTCGTGTACACTCATCCAGCCTAGCAAAGAGGGGCCTGAAAGCAGACAGGCAGGGTTTCATGCTTATTCATCATCACATGCATCCTGCAAGGTGGTGTGTGTGTTGTGCAGTGGAGTTTCTGTGGTTAGAAAGGCCTCTGCTTTTCCTGGAAGAAGCTCTGGGGGCTTTTCCTGCAGTTTGCTGGTGGGACAGAGGAGCACTGACGTGGGCTGGGGTAACAGGGGGTTCAGCAGAGGTACCACCACACAGCAGGTGTGTGGGATGAGGTGCAGGTAGAAGTGGTACCTGGTCAGGTTGAATCATGTCATAGAATCACAGACTGGTTTGGGGTGGAAGGGACCTGAAAGATCATCCAGTTCCAGCCCCCTTGTAACAGTAAGGGATGCCTTCCACTAGACCAGGTTGCTCCAAGCCCTGTGACACCCCCAGGGACTCAGCCTCAGCCCCCCTGTTTTATCTCCTGGGGGCTCAGCCCCAGGCCCCTGCCCTAAAGTTTCACCCCCTGCCCTAAAGTTTCACCCCCCTAAAGTTTCAGCCCCCCTTACCGATAACTCCCCACCCTGTTCTTGGACCAAACTCCCTTACCCGTGACCACCCCCGGGGCTCAGCCCTGTCCCCTTTCCGGCACTCCCCGCTCCAGAGGGGCTCAGCTCCAACTCCCTGCCTTCCAGTGCTTCATCCCAGAGCCCCTCCCCCGCAACCCCCCCGGCACTCACCTCCGGCCCCTTCCCCTCCCTCTTCCCGGGAGCCGCGGCTCTCCCGGGGGAGCAGCGCATCCCCCCTCCCCTCAGCCGCGCCGGGCGGGCCGGGCGGCGAGAAGGGGCCGTCCCGGGGGCCGTGCCCGGCTGTACCGCACCTCCTTCCCTTCTCCCTCCTCCTCCTTCTCCCTCCTCCTTCCCTCCCTCCCTCCCTCCACGGGGGCCGCCCGCCCCGCCGGGACAGTCTCCGCCGGCAGCCGCGGCGCGGTGCGGTGCGGGATATCCACCCCATCCCGCTGCGGGACATCCAGCCCATCTCGTGGCGGTGCGGGACATCCATTCCATCCCGCGACAGTGCGGGACATCATCCCATCCCATCCCGGTGCGGTGCGGGACATCCATCCCACTCGGTCCAGTGCGGAGCGGGACATCCCGACGCGGAACGGGACATCCCATCCCGCTGCGGCGCATCCCGGCGCGGGCCATCCCGATGGAGACGAAGGGCTACCAGTGCCGCAGCAGCCGCTACATCGAGAGCGGGCAGTCGGCGGTGCCCAGCTCGGTGCTGTTCGCCGCCGGCCTTTTGGGGAACGTCCTGGCCTTGCTGCTGCTGGGCCAGCACCGGCGGCGTTCCCGGTCGCCCGGGGGCCGCCCGCCGCGGGTCTCGGCGTTCTACGTGCTGGTGACCGTGCTGGCCGTCACCGACCTGCTGGGCAAGTGCCTGCTGAGCCCCATCGTGCTGGCCGCCTACGCCTACAACCGCAGCCTCAGCGAGCTGGGGCCGGGCGGGCGCGGCGAGGACGAGCCGGGCGTCCTCTGCCAGCTCTTCGCCTTCCTCATGGCCTTCTTCGGGCTGGCCCCCACCCTGCTGCTGCTGGCCATGGCGCTGGAGTGCTGGCTCTCCCTGGGGCACCCCTACTTCTACCGGCGGCACCTCACCCGCCGGCTGGGCGTCACTCTGGGGCCGGCGGCGGCCGGGCTGTGCGCCCTGTTCTGCGCCCTGCCGCTGCTGGGCTTCGGGGTGCCCATGCAGTACTGCCCGGGCACGTGGTGCTTCATCCGCATGGCCGGCGGGGGCCCGCGGGAGCTGGGCTTCCCCGTGCTCTACGCCGGCCTCATGGGGCTGCTGGTGCTGGCCATCGGCGCCTGCAACGTGAGCAGCATGAGGCACCTGTACGGCATGGCCCGGCGGCAGCCCCGCAGAGGGGCCCCCCCCGCCGCCGCCCCCCGCATGGAGGAGCTCGACCACCTCGTCCTGCTCGGGCTCATGACCGTCCTCTTCACCGTCTGCTCCCTGCCGCTCATCGTGAGTAAGCCCGGCGGCCCCCTCCTCCTCCTGAAGACATCCCCCCTCGCCGGGTCTCAGCCCCTTCCTGTGCCCCTGGGAGCTCGGGTGGTTGATTTAAACCCCCCCCTCCACGCCCCAAATACCTGCCATCCCTTCCCCAGGTTAACTCCCTTGGGAAATAATCCTTCCTCACCATCACCTCCTCCCAAGGAGGTTGGATTGTTGATTTGGCCCCCTTGGAATAGCCCCTCGCACTGTCCCTGGGGGTCAGGCCGTTACCTAAAACCCCTTACAACAACCCCCCCAGCGGCCCCCCCAGCATCACTCAGTCCTGGGGGAGGTCAAACTGTTGATTTTTCCCTTTGGAATAAAACCTGGCACCACCCCCTGATTCTGGGGTCTCAGGGCAATACTTTGTGCCCCTCTAAATACTCCCACACTCTGGCCACAGACTTGCCTAAAATCCCTTGGAATAACCCCCCCATCATCACCACCCACTCCTGGGGGGGTCAGGCCGTTGCTTTAGGTCCTTGGAATAAACCCTGGCACCACCACCCACGCCCAGAGGTGTCGGGGGTTCATTGCCTTAGTCCCCTCTGGATAACCCTGCCTCCAAAGTTTAGGTTACTGCTTTAATGCCCTTGGAATAAGCCCTCCTGGCATCACTATCCCATTCTGGGAGGCTGCCCACCCTCAACACTAACAGCATGTCTCCAATCCTTAATTTATTGCTTTAAACCTAATGGAATAACACCCCCCGCCCCTCCCCCCCCCCCCCGTCACCATCACTGTGCCAGAGGGGTCAGAGGGGTCGGGGAATTACTTCTCCTCCTCTCTGAGTGTCCCCTACCCTGACCCAGGGATGTGGCTGTTGCTTTAACCCCCCTGGAATAACACCCTGTCCTGGGATGGGAGGGGTTAATTCATTGCTTTAATTCTGCTGGAATAACCACAACACCCCCACGGCCCTGTCCTGGGGGTTGATTCATTGCTCAAACTTCCTTGGAATACCCCCCATCCAACCCAACCCTGCCCTGGGGAGGGTCAGGTCATTCCATTGCCCCCCCTGGAATACCCACCCCCAGCACTCTGTCCCCAGAGTGCTTTAACCCCCCTGGAATAACCCCCCCATCACCACTACTCTGTCCCAGAGGTGTTTGGGGGGATCAGATAATTGGTTTGGTCTCATTGGAGGGTCCCCCGTCCCATCACAGGGATCTATTGGCTGTTTTAACTCCGTTGGAACAACACCCACCCCCTTCCATCACCACCCCTCTGTTCCTCTGGGGTTGCCCCAGAGGTGTTTAAGTTTTGGGGGGATGTCAGTTCATTGCATCAGTCTCTCCAGTAATCCCCCCCCCATTCCCAACCCCCTGTCCCAAAGGTGCTGAGCAGACCCTTTGAACTGCACCAGATTTCATGGCCTGGGGGAAAAACCCTCTGAAATCCTCCCATTTCTCCCTCAGGAATGGGGCTCCCAGTAGTGGGGTGGGGATGGGAGACCCCCCAGCATGAGAGAGCCCTTGTTGCCCCCCTCCAACTCCTGGGGCCGGATCCTGCAGCCCCACTTTGGCATCACCCTCTGTAGGCAGAGCCAGTGCCACAGGGGGGGCTCCCCGAGATCAGGGTGGGGGTTGGGTCTGCAGGTGCTGCCACTGCCCTTGGTGACAACTGCCACCTCCTTTTCCTGTGCACTCTATCACCGCTGGAATCAAAATAGTGACACATCAGCCGCCAGCAGCCCTGTCACAACTGGCTCATACTGGTTTTGTGATCACTTCAGTGAAAGCCCTGGGGTCCCCAAACCACCGGGGTGAATCCCTGCCAAGATCTGCAAACAAGCAGGGTGAATCCCTGAGATGTCTTGGAGTCCAGTATCCACGGCAGCGGGGGCAGCACGAGTGAGGTGTCCCAACCAGCACCCACTGCTGCAGCCTGTGGAGGTTGAATGCTTCCTTCATCCATGAAACAATCCCAGACACCAGGGACACCTCTCCAGCTCTAACATCCTGGCCCTGACACGGAGTCCCTGTGCCATAACCAACCGTGATCCAGCCCCAACTCCCGGTCGGATCTGCAACCCACAACATGTGCTGGTGTGATGTGTAGGGGTATCGAGGGGTTAAAACTTCTTTTCCTGCCCCCCCCCCCCCCCCCCCGGGATTTTTTTTTTATCGCTGTAGCAAGATCTTCCTTAATTTTCCCCTACTTCCTTGATTTCTTTGCCAGATCCGGGCGTACATGGGGGCCTTCGCCGCCGACATCAACGAGAACGCCGACCTCAGCGCCCTGCGGTTCCTCTCCGTGAACTCCATCGTGGATCCCTGGGTCTTCATCATCTTCCGCACCTCCGTGTTCCGCTCGTTCGTCCGCAGGGTTTGCCGGAGGCTCCAATCCCGCAAGTCCAGCCTGAAAGGGTCCGACCCGGGCGGTGACGGCCAGTTCTGTCCCCCGGGCTGGCGCAGGACAGACCCCCCGCAGCTCGGCATCCCCTGAGATGTGGCTCTGGCAGAAGCCGGCGGCTGCTGATGAGGATAAGGAGCCTTCGGCCCCCCATTCCTGCCCTGGAGCATCCCGAGGCAGCACAGGGCTGTGGCAGGGAGGGACAGCGTCCAGCTCGCGGCGAGGGGCGCTGTGAAGGGTTTCTGTCCCCTCCCCAGGCTGCTGTTTCGCCCCGGAGAGGAACCGGGGCGGGGCTCCCCGGGTACCTGCGAATTTTCCGAGCAGCAGCGCTTTGCGGAGGGTTTGGGGAGGGCCCGGCTCCAGGAAAGCAGGAGGGGTTCGGTGTGTGGCTTCAGGGCAGGGAGGACACGCAGGGAGGAGAACTGTGTGTGCGTCCCCATCGAATAAAGCGGTTCAGAGCCCTGTTCCATTGCCTTGTCCTGTGCGTGATCCCCTTCCACGCCAAGGGGGGTTATCTGGAGCTGTTTTGGGGTGTCCCCGGACTGGGCAAGGGGTGTGAGGGAGCCTTTGGGGGTGTGGAGATTCAGGACGTTTAGCAGCAGCTTCTGGTGTGACAAGGAGCCGGCGGGCAGGGAGGGTCTCTCTCTGGGATGCCCGTCAGGATCCTTCATATCCCCCGAGCAGGGCTGTGGTTTCTCTGCCCTTCTCTTGCTCTTCTCTGGAAAATCGATTCCTCCAAGTGCTGCTGTTGTGTTTGTGTTACTCAGATGTACCTGTCTTGCTGTAATTATTTTAATTCAGTATTTATGATCATCCCAAGCCCTAATAAGAGCAATAATTGAGAGAACACAGAGCCTGGTACGAGCTCTCGGTGCAAGCGTGCAGACAAACGATTATTTTAATGAAAGGTCCATTTCCCCTCAACCACACATATTAACTGGGTTTAATATCTGCCTCAAGTGACCATTTAGGCCAAAAAAATTATGATGACCAACTGTTTGGTGTCCTTGGAGGAGAGAGGGAGAATATTTCCCTCTGTTTAGTTAAGCCTTACAAGGTGTAGCCGTGTTCCTGCCCGCTCTCACGTGATGTTTACTCTTGGTGTCAAATAGATTCTGCTTTTGAAGGAAGGAACTCTATCTTGGGGCTTTTTGGAGGTGACCTGCTTGGGTTGGCTCTGGCTGTTTGATCAGCCAGGTTTTCCCAGCTGGAGGAATGGGAAGAGCTTTGTTTGGGGATGTTCTGGGGGGACCTTCAAGCTCCCTGCTTGATGTCTCTCCTCAGGGATTTCTAAGGAGAAAGAAGTGAAGTGAGGGTTGTTTCAGGCACTGGTTTCATGTTACTGGCTTGGTATTGACTTGGAGATGGCTCACGTGGGGCTGCAGAGTCAACAGCTCTGAGCCTGCGCCGTGGCTTTCCCTGGACCTGTTCCACCGTGGCCAGATGAGATAATGGTTCTGGAAAACCTTGCTGTCACCCCCCCTAACCCGGGGTCTCCTTCACTGTACAGATCCATGCTCCCCTCGGGATAGATGGACCAGGCATGGCCAGACTGGGAGTGTTCAGCAACACAGAATCACAGAATTGTTAAGGTGGAAAAGACCTCCAAGACCATCGATCCAACAATTAATGTGAGCTGTGGGTGCTCTGTGTGTGCCCAGGTTGAGATAGGGCATCATCTGCCCATGATCCCAGCAAGGATTCACTCCCAGAGAGGCTTCAGGAGAGGTCCCTGTCCCAGGAAAGGTCCCTGTCCCAGGAAAGGTCCCTGCCCTAGGAAAGGTCCCTGCCCTAGGAAAGGTCTCTTCCCCACGATATGTGTATTCAGAGCTCAGGGTAACCATGACTCATGGAAAGCAGTAATTAAATCAACACAAAACAAAGCAGGTTCTTTATTAAGGTTCAAGAATAGACTCCATCTGAGCCCTAAAATGGTGCAAACACCACGGTCTCTGTCCCATCCATGAGTTTATCATCATGGGAAACAAATCCTGGAGCCACGAGCGCAGGGGGGGGTTTGCAGGCTGCCAGGGTGACCCCCCTGTCCCTGCAGCATCCCTGTGTCCCAGCTGGGACCGTGCAAGTCCCAGTGACCTTGACACACTTATATGGCTTGGGTAGCACTTTCAGTGGGAATTCTGCCCTTCCTGGTGTCCTACCTGCTGTGGGAGCAGACCTGGAGTCTCCAGCCGGCCACTGCTGCCTCCGGGCGAGCCAAGCGCCGGCTGCAGCCAACAGGGTTTGTGCTCGGGGCTGCGCGCCCGGGCGGCCTCCCAGCAGAGAAATCATCGCTCCTCGGAGTTCCTGGGGCCCGGGACTGCTGTACCCCGTCCTCTCCAGAGATGGCAGCACGTCCCCAGCCAGGACTGCGCTCCCAGCCGGCCTGAGCACGAGGAGCAAGGAGGCGACAGATGGGATGTTCTCCGCCCCGAATCGGTCCCTTGGGCAAGCCGATTTTTCCGTGCCCAAACGTATATAGTTCGGGGGCTTCGGGGTTTATGTCAAAGCTTAGATCCCCCTTCTTCTTGCTGAGCTCGGGAAAAAACGAAAATAAAAGGAAAATAAAGTAAAAATCAAGTAAAAATTGAAATAAAAAAATCCCGGTGGAGCGGGGTTCAGTTGTAAATGTTGCTAAAAAGAACCAAAACAGCCCAGGGGCTCAGGGATCTCCAGCCAAAGAGGTGAGAGCTGCTGTGGAGCCCTCTCTGATCCCAACCTCCTCCCAGGCTCCTTGCACTGCTCAGTCATTCCCCACGGGACCCCTCTGTGCCAGATCGCTCCCAGCCATTCCCGAAGGGATGGACCTGATGCTTAATGGAGGCAATAAAGAAACGCTGCTCAGCTCGACGACGTGTCTCACACCAACAGAGCTCTTTTTGGAGCCCGTTTTATGTCCCTGCCACCTTCCAGCACTGCCAGCTGCCTTGTCCCTCACTGTCACTGGTGCCACCAGCATCACCTCCCCCCTGCATCCCTCTCCTTTTCTGGACAGGCTGGTTTTTTTTCAGTTCACGAAATCCAGGCACAACTTTGCACAAGCTCATTTCCCGACAAATTGTTTGGTTCTTGCAAAGAGCTCATTTTTTATTTATTTTTTTTTTTTTTATTATTGTCTGCCTGCATTTTTCAGCTATTCTGGAAGCAGGGAGGCACGTGCCTGGGCAGGCAGCAGTGCTGGGGCTTCCAGGCACCCCAGCCAGGGCTGTGAGACACAACCAGCCCATAAGTGGGTTGAATTATTTTTTAACCCATGGATAGCAAACCAGGGCACCAAAACCCTGACCTGTTTTGCCAGTGGAGTGAGGCTGTTGGCACAAGATAAGGGATGGGGATGGGAAGGCTTGGTAAGAAAAATGATGTCTGGCTTTGCTAAAAACAAGTCAGATGGGTTTTGGTTTAAAAGAGTTGAAGCTACCCATCCAGTCCACCCTGCCATGCACAGGAGGGCTGGTCCCTTCCAAGTCCACAGTGCCACAGCCATCCTTTAAAACCCATCAGGGATGGAGAAGGATCCCAACACCCTCCCAGCCACGGGTAGCAAACTCCAGAGGTTGAGTGCTCTATATGAAATTCATGAAGCTTTCCTATAAACCCAGGGTGTTTTCTTCAACTGGGCCCACCCTGGAAATCTTCTCTTAGGGAAAACAATGACGCTTGGGAGGATGTATGAGGGGCTGGAGCATGTCCAGAGAAGGGAACAGAGCTGGGGAAGGGTCTGGAGCAGCAGGAGCAGCTGAGGGAGCTGGGGGGGCTCAGCTTGGAGAGAAGGAGACTCAGGGGGGACCTTCTGGCTCTGCAACTCCCTGACAGGAGGGGGGAGCTGTCAGGAGCTGGGCTCTTCTGACTGAGAAGTGACAGGACAAGAGGAAATGGCCTCAAATTGCACCAGGGGAGGGTGAGATTGGATACTATGGAAAATTTCCTTGTGGAAAAGGTTGTTCAGCCCTTACACAGGCTGCTCAGAGCAGTGGTGGAGTCCTCATCCCTGGAGGGATTTAGAAGCCATGTGGATGTGGCACTTGAGGACATGGGTCAGTGGTGGCCTTGGCAGTGCTGGGGGAATGGTTTGACAGGATGATCTCAGAGGGCTTTTCCAGCGTAAACAGTTCTAGGATTCTGTATGGACCTTGTTAGGGGCAAGACACATGAACTAAACATGGAAGCAAAGGAAGAAAACAAACACTTCCCAAGAAAGGGACAAATTGTACCAAGCGGTTTGTTCCTGGTTTTGAGCTCAGAAAGGGGAATAAAAAAACAAAAGCCCAGCAATTTTCCTATTATTGCAAAAAAATCCCATCAGAGACAACTGTCAGTTGAGAAGCCCAAAGCCCCAAATGGGTATTTAAGGCTCCATTAGCTGCCAGGAAAATGAGCTCCAAGACAAGGCAAAATCCCTTCCTGAGCTGTGACACAGAGCACCAGAAAGGAGTGGGAGACTGGGAAAAGCCTTGGAGCAACCCCCCTACGGGGTGCCTACTGCTCGGAAAAGGTCTCCAGGCGTGCAGACTGGAGCTGTGGGCATGGATCAGGACAGGATTCGGCCTCATCTCCTTTTTTAACCTGAATTCGTGGACACCACAGAGGGCTGAGCATGGCAGGGTCCCATCCAGCCCTCGGGAAGCCAACAGGATGGCTCCCACCATCGGATGTGTCCACGTGCTTTGGTGGATCTGCTGGATTAGTTCCCCAGGGCTGGGAGGGGGGGTAGGAGAGCTCCTGGGAGGTGTGTTTTCCTGGTCTACCTGAGTGCAGGGTTAGTCTGGGATGGCTAAAACACCATCCCCTCCATCTCATCCATTGATTTTGCCATGGGAACAGGGAGGGCTGGAGCTGTGGTGGCCCTGCCACCCGTGAGGTGACGGCTCATCCTTCCCACTGCGCCGAAGAAGCCTTTGAGCCGTGTGGGAGAAGAAACCAAAGCCAGGACTAGCAGTGGCCCCCTCGGAAATGGAGGTGCTGTCACAAACCACAGCCCTGGAGTTTGCTGCGCACCCCATTTCCTGTACGAAGTTCCTGTTACAAAAGCAAGGGTTTAAAAATAACAGCCAAAAAATGCTCTTGTGGCCTCAACCTGCCGTGTCTGTGCTGCAGTCCTGGACGCTGCAGCGTTTCACTGTGGTTTGGGGGGCCAGGTGTGCTGAGTAAATGAAAAATGAAGTAGTTGCAGCTGCTGGAATAGTCCCAGGGCCAGGGGAGGTAAAAGACTTTCTACACTTGAGGGGTCTGGAAATAACCTGTGAAGCACCAGCTGCTTAAATAAAGGGCAGCTTGAGTGAGGGCTGGTGTCCTGAGGGATCAAAAGAGCATCCAAGACCTGTGGGCTTGAGCACGTGGATGTCCCATCCCTGGAAGTGTTCAAGGCCAGGTTGGATGGGGCTTGGAGCAACCTGGTCTAGTGGAAGGTATCCCTGCCCACGGTGGAGCGAGACAATCTTTAAGGTCATGGCCAGACACCAGCTGCAGGTTGCACTCACATGGGGAGCTCTGATGACATATAAGGGGGGGGACAACTGGGACGTGGCATGGTGCCAGCCATGGGGCAGGGAGTTCTCTGTGGGCTCCAGGTAGCTCTGGGGCCATGGGAACTTCCCACACATGCTAGTTTCAGCTGGGGCTCTCTGGTAGCCCCACACCAGGACAAGGAAGGTGGCAGTGGGGCTCACAGTGCTTTGGGGTCCTCGTGTCAGCACTGGGGCTGGCTGTACCTTGGAGGTCCTGGAGCAGCACTGGGACTCCCAGACCAGCCCAGGGCTGGCTGCATGTGGGGCTCCTGGGCAGGTACCAGTGCTGGCCATGGCACTGGGCTCCCAGATCAGCACCTTGGTGTTGGGGCTCCCAATGCCATGTGAGGACTGAGGCTGGACATGAAAGGGGCTCCTGGACCAGTACTGGGACTCTCAGACTGGCTGGAGACTGGCCATTCGAGGTGCTCCCGGTCCTCCCGGGATCATGTGCGGGGGTCTTGGATCCCACACAGGGGTTGGCTGTGCCCTGGGGCTCTCAGAGTCACATCAGGGCTCCGGGACTCTTGAACCGGCACCAGGGCTGGGCATGCAAAGGACTCCCGGAGCCTCTCCGGGGCTCCCAGCCCGGCACCGGGGATGGCCGCGCGAGGCGCTCCCGGTCGGGCACTGGAGCTGGGCGTGCTTCGGGACTCCCGGAGCGGCACCGGGGCAATACCAGCGATCCTGGGGCCGCACCGGGACCGTCGGCACGGCACCGGGACTCTCGTACCCACCCCGGGACTGGCCGTGTCCGGGGCTCCCAGACCGGCCCCGGGACTCTCGGTCCTCCGGTGTTTCGTCCGTGCGCGTCTCCCGCCGCCCCTCCCGTCCATCGCTCGGGGCCGGGGCGGTGCCGGGGGCGGCGGGCGGGGCGGGGGGCGGTGGGTGGGGCGGTGCCGTCGGGGCGGGCGGTGCCGGTGCCGGTGCCGGGGGCGGCAGCGCAGTCGGTGGTGGGGCGGCGGCGGCGGAGGGATGAACGGGACGGGACGGGAGTGCGGGCGCGGCGGGTCAGCGCTGCCGGCCAAGGCTCACCCGCTGATCAGCGCCCTCATGTTCTCGGCCGGGCTCCTGGGCAACCTCCTGGCGCTGGGGCTGCTGCTGCACGGCCGCCGCGGGCCCCGCCAGCGCCCGCCCTCGCTCTTCCACGTCCTGGTGCTGGCTCTGGTGGTCACCGACCTGCTGGGCACCTGCTCCGTCAGCCCCTTCGTCCTGGCGTCCTACCACCGCAACCACACCCTCACCGCCCTGGTCCAGGGAGGGCACATCTGCCTCTACTTCGGCTTCGCCATGAGCTTCTTCGGCCTCGCCACCATGCTCATCCTCTTCACCATGGCGCTGGAGCGGTGCCTGGCCCTGGGGCAGCCGTACTTCTACGAGCGCTTCCTCAGCCCCCGCACGGGCTTGGTGGCCCTGCCCGCCATCTACACCTTCTCGGCCGCCTTCTGCTCCCTGCCCTTGCTGGGCTTCGGCCGCTACGTCCAGTACTGCCCCGGCACCTGGTGCTTCATCCAGATGCACCTGGATTCCCACCAGAACCGCGGCGGCCGGGGGGCGGCCGGGCTGAACGTCACCTTCTCGCTGCTCTACGCCACCCTGCTCCTCTTCCTCATCCTGGCCGTGCTGCTCTGCAACCTGAGCGTGATCGTGAACCTGGCCCGCATGCACCGCCGCGCGCAGCGGACGCGCCGCGTGGCCACGCTCGAGCAGCCCCGCGCGGCCTCCGGCTGCGGCCGCCGCATGTTCTCCATGGCCGAGGAGATCGACCACCTCCTCCTCCTCTCCATCATGACCATCACCTTCGTCATCTGCTCTCTGCCCTTCACGGTGAGTGCGGCCGCCTCTCCCACCCCAGGATGGGGTCCCCTCTGCCCTGTGCCCACATTTCTCTCCTTCCCTTTGTAAGGCTCGCCCCCAGCTCTGCTGTCCAAATCCCAAGGGTTGAGGTCAAAGCTTTGCTCTTCCCAAAGCTTGGGAGAGCCCAGCTCGGCCCCGAATCTTGGCAGTTTGCGCATCCCTTGGGGAGTGGGGGGAAATTACTCCCTGTATCCTCATTGCCAGAAGGAGGATGGGGTGTCAGGATCACAGGGTGGCAGGAGAACAGAGTGTCAGGAGGATGCAGTATCAGGAGGATGGGGTGTCAGGTGGATGGGGTGGCAGGAGGATGAGATGGCAGAAGGATGAGGTGGCAGGAGCAGAGGTGCCCTCCCACCCCAAGGAAGCTCCAAGGCCAGCCAGGCTCAGGCAGGGACCAGGGTGGGGAACACCTGGACCACAGGGCATCACTGCAGTTCCCAGGAGCCGGGCACTCCTGGTGGAGGTGTGAGGGATGGCAGAGCAATCAGTTAAGCATCCAAAGGTGGGGATGAAGGAGATGCCCTGGGATGGAGGCAGTGGGTATCTGTGCTGGCGGGATGAGTTATCCCAGAGTTCTGCGTATGGAGCTGGAGATGCAGGGGTTGTCCCCACATCCCACACCCCATCCATGTACGAGACTTCCAGCAGAAATCCAAGGTTGAACCCCTGCAGCCAAGTGAGGAAGGGGAGAAAGTGAGTCCCCTGACTCTGCTTGGGGCTCTCCCCTCCAAAGGGCCACTTTTCATCCATCCAAGTGGTGTTACACTGGGATCATCTTGGACTCCGGAGCAGCTCAATCCCCTGGCTCTGTGTGTGTGTGACCCCCTGCCACAGGAGGTCATTTTGTTCCCATTAGAAGGGAACCCCACCAAGGTTGGGAGTGCAGCCAGTGCTAATTCTGTGTTAAATAGACTCTACCTTCCTTCATGCTCCCTTTGTTTTCCTGAGGGAAAAGAAAATAAGCACGGGGTACAGCCAAGCCAGGCTGCCGGGGTTTTAGGGCAAAGGAGTAATGTGTGGATGCTCGGGAGCTTTCCAGGAGCCAGACTGAACGCCCTGAGAGACGCTTCAGCTCCTGACAAATGGTCTCACACATCCTGAGCGGTTTTTGTGTCCCAAAAAAAGCCCGGGTTTGGCTGCTGTGGTCATTACGAAGTGGAACCCTTTGGTGGGGGCACGTGCACAGAGCCCTGTGAGTCTGCTTGGGGCAGATGGGATGGGAAAGCGGCGCTGGCGGGGATCCCACGGGCCCTGTGGTAGCAGATATAGCCTTATCCAGAGCCAGCTTCCCTTTTCCCGTCGCCCAGCTCCCATGTGGGGCTGTGTTTGGGCTGCATTTTGGCAGCGTCTCAAAACCGAACGCTGCTGGTGCCTCCTTGGGGGTGACACTTTCTCTCCTGTCCGGGGCTGCCCACAGCAACCACCCTCCTCCCAGGAGCAGCCAGCACACGAACCCCTCAGGCCACAAAATCCTCCCCCCCAAAAAAAGCCCAGGACACCTCTTGGAAATGCAACATTGGCACCTCATGCCCTGGGATGTGCCATCCCCGGGTGGTACCCAACGGATCCCAGCCAGAGGAGGGATGCTCGTGTTTCCCACCCCCATCCAAGCATCCCCTGGCCCCCGAAGTGAGGGGGTGGTGAGCTGACCCGTGTGAGTAAGGAGTGCTGAGTCACCCTTCCAGGAAGCCCCGTGGGCTGCTGTGAGTCGGCAAGTTGTGGGAAGGATGGGAGCAGTCCCGCACCCCTCATCCTCTCCGTCTCACACGTGGTGTTTCGTCCCACGTGTGTGAGAATCAGGATTGTACAGCCTGAAAAAGAGACAGCTCCCAGGTGACCTAATTGTGGCCTCCCAGTACCTGAAGGGAGCTACAAGAAAGATGGAGAGGGACTATTTACAAGGGCCTGGAGAGACAGGACAAGGGGGAATGGATTCAAACTGAAAAAGAGTAGTGTTAGGTTGGATATTGGGAAAAAATTCTTTACTCTGTGGATGGTGAAGCCCTGGCACAGGTTGCCCAGAGAAGCTGTGGCTGTCCCATCCCTGGAAGTGTTCCTGGCCAGGTTGGACAGGGCTTGGAGCAACCTGGGCTGGTGGAAGGTGTCCCTGCCCATGGCAGGGGGTTGGAAGGAGATGGGTTTTAAGGTCCCTTCCAACCCGAACCATTCCACGATCCCGTGCTTTTGCAGATCCGTGCCTACATGAACAAGTTCATCACGGAAGAGGGCGAGCACGAGTGGGACCTGCTCGCCCTGAGGTTCCTCTCCATCAATTCCATCATCGATCCCTGGGTCTTCGCCATCCTGAGGCCGCCGGTGCTGCGGTTCCTGCGCTCGGTGCTGTGCTGCCAGGTGACCCCCACGCTCCCGGACAGACGGACTCCATGCCCTGCAAAGACAAAACTGGCGGCACAGCTGGGCCCCTGTGAGCCGTAGATCCATCAGCCATTCCAGGAGACTCCTGCCAGGTGAAGCACAGCCCGGACAGGTGTTAACAAAGCTCTGCCTTACGGCCCGTAAAGAGATGTGTCTGCTGCGGGGTGGGCCTGGGGTGGGCCAGGTGTCGCCTGGGAAGGCCCTGGAAAACCAGTGTGGTTCCTCACAGGGCAAAAAATTACAGTGGGACAAGATCAGAAGGGCTGATGAATACCTGGGAAGGGCTGTAACCCTCAGACGGGGCAGGTCCCACACGGAAAAGGGGGAAGGCTGCGTTCGGCCCCGCTGTGGGAGTGTCAGGGGGTGAAGCATGGGGGGCTTTGCTATAACACTACTGCTGGGGAGGGGTGTTTGAAAGCAGGGCTTCCTGCTGGTGTGCTTCCCAGAAAGGTCCCTGAGGTTGTTTTGGGGTGCAGGCAGGTCCTGGAGGTGGGGCTGTGTGGCCATCATGGCTGCAAGCATCCGTCTCTGCCCACAGATCCCTAGGGATTGGAGAGGAAACGACAGGAGCAGTGTACCCCCAGATATTCCCCTTTTTTTCATAGGCCAGTTGCCTAAAGAAATGCACTTTTTCAGGTGTAGATCTCTGTGCATGTGTCTATCTCTTTGTCTGTCTGTCCCCCACCCCAGAGATTTTAAGCACTGGTGGGTCCCTGAGGGGCACCGGGGCAGAGAAAAAGCCAAATTATGGCACTTCCCTCATGCTGTGATGGAGCAGAGTCTGCAGCCCCTCCTCAGCACCCATTTTGCAACTCCCTTTGCCTTGTGGTTTGTGCAAGAGCCATCAAGGGGAATAAAGCACCTGACCAGGGACTGAGAGGTTTCTGTCACAGCCACGAGCTTCACCCACAGCCAGGGTGATGCTGCTGGTGGGTTTTGGGGCATTCACTTCTCTGCAAGTTTTATTCAAAATAAAAACCAAACAAAAATGTGAATAAAACAAACAAAAAAACCCAAAACCCAAGTGCAAAAACATCCAGGTCATCAGTCCTCCAGTGCCTCTATTTTGTTTTGCGGGATGCCTCCTGATCTTTGGGACTCTAAGCTGGCTCCCACTGGGATGAGGAGCATCCAATCCCACATTCCAAGGCTGTTGCTGCTGTTAGGGGGTCACTGAGGGTCTTGTGGCTCCTGTTTGTGCAGCATCCAACACACAGTGTCATTGTGCTGTTGCAAGTGGGGTGTCTCACTTGGGAGCTGCAGCTCTGCTCAGAGTGCCCAAAAGTGCCAAGATTTGGAGCTTTTCTGCTGTGTAAGAGCTGAGATGATGTAAAAAAAAAAAAAAGTTATTATTTAAATAATAAATGTCTCTCAAAGGATCCTGCTGAGTCATGTGTGGGTTTGTGCTTATGATGCACCTCAGGGTAGATCTGGTTCCTGGAGGAAATGTGTCGCCTGCCTGGAGCATCCGTGGGATGAAGCCACGGGAATGGGGGGAGGGGGCAGAAGGAGAGGCTGGCAGGGGAAATGGGTGCCTCAAATTTCCTAAAAAGTGAAAGTAAACTGTTTTAGAGACGTGTGATGGCATTTTTACCTCACCTCTGCCCGCCAGCCGCAGTAACACCCCCACCCCTGAGCTCTTCCCTAAAACTTGCGTCTCCCGCAGCCAGGGAAAAAGCAGGCAGAGCTCCTACCTGTTGTCAAAACACAAAGCCAAAAAATACCCACCCTAAGAAAAGGCAGATATTTCAGTCACTTCTGTCAGGCAGCCAATATCCACAGGAAGTTTACTGGCCTCCGAAATGCGTGTGGGCAGATGTCAGGCATGGGCTGCTATTGCTCAAGCCCCACCGGCAGGTTTCTGGCAGCACCCCGTGGCTGGGGGGTTTTGTAGGAGCTGGAATTTTGGGGGGAGGGGGTTGCAAGACGTGCCTGTACATGAGGGTGAAGTTGGGGGTGCTCCCCACACCAATGGAATGTCACTATCCATCCCTGGATTGGCAGCGTCCCACCCACCGCTCGGAGGTCGCGTTTGCCCCTTCCCAAATTATTCCCCCATCCATGAACACAGCAGGAGCAAAGGCACTTCCTGGGTTCAGGGTTTGGTGCACCCCATTATGTCTCAGTGAGTGCTTGGCTTGAAAAGGGGCCAAAAATCTTTGGGAAGAGCCGTGGGTCCGTGCGCTTTGTTTATCTGAGTGGTCATGACCTGGTTGATCACGCTGGAATTTCAGGACCAGTTGCCTAATTCTCTGCTAAGCCAGAGGGAAAGGCTGCCTGGGATGGAAAAAAAAAAGAAAGAAAAGCTTTTTTAAAAAAGGGGAAAAATGTTGGAAATGCCAAGGGGGTCACATCCTGCAGAGACCAGCATGCCAAGGAATGTGACAGCGGTGGGAAGGGGGCCCAGCAGGATCCATGGCAGCACAGGGGACAAACCCCAGGCAGGATGCTCCAAGCGGCTCCCACTCCAAGGATTCACTCCTGCCAGCCCCCAACCCGGCTGCTGACCACTAATTGCCAGCTGCTTGTTTTTCTGGGAGGTTTATGGCTCCTCATCAGGAAACACAGGGCTGGGAGACAACCTCCGGCATCCATCCCGCTGGGATCTGCTTGTTGCTGCAGTGGAGTCACTCTTTCAATGACAAGGGACAGCAGTCCTGGCAAGTGGGGTCAAGGAAATTATCTGGATCAGATTTAATGGCAAAATAAAAGAAAAACTGGTGCATGCAAGGAGAGGAACCCAGTGAAACCTGTGTCCCTTTGCATCCCGTGTCCCTTTAAGTCCTCGGGATACATCCTGCGCTGCTGGGCAGGGGGTATCCCCAGAGCATTAAAACAAAACAAAACAAAAAAGCTATCAGCCCTCCTTCTCTGATTCCAGAGGAGAAAAGGGCCTTAATTAGAGCTCTGTGAGGACAAGGAGGGCCACGAATCTCTCTGTATCCTTCACAGAACACCACTTTTATTAACGTCACGCAGGAGCCATTGCAAAAGCCAAATTAATTTGACTCTCGTCAGCCCCACTGACGTGTGTTCAGCTCAAATCCAAGATGACAAAGTGTCATTTCGTTGCCTGTGCAGGCCCTTAATGAGTTTCTTTATTCCCACACCGGAAACCCTCTGGCACAAGAAAACACCAGGTAGGTCTTTGCGTCTGGAAACGGAGCTGCCGAAGAGGAGCGAGGGAGAAGCCACTCCTCGGGGACATGGGATGGCAGCAGCTGCTCTCCAGACTCCTGGAATATGGAGAGGGACCTCACACTGTGCCAGAGGGAGTAGGGACCTGTGGGACTCAGGGGATTGGGATCCCCTCCAGAAACTGCCATAGAATCATGGGATGGTTTGGGTTGGAAGGGACCTTAAAGCCCATCCAGTTCCAACTCCCTACCATGGGCAGGGACACCTTCCACTATCCCAAGTTGTTCCAAGCTCTGTCCGACCTGGCCTTGGACACTTGAAATTAGGGTGATGCAATGAAACATTTTTGGGAAATGGGCACTTTGGGAGAGCAGAGAAGAAAGGAAGGGAGCTTTTCTCTCGCTCCCTCCTTCTCTGGATGGTTTGGAACATCTCCTCCACGTTTCTGTGCTGTCAGCAAGGAGGAGACCCTCAGTTTTTGGTTGTTTTGGCCCCTTGACCCCATTCCTGGGAATCAGCAGACGTGGGCACATTTGGGGACAGTCTGTGAAGGTGGGGGTTGGGATGGGATGGGACAGGATGGGATGTGTGTGGTGGCGTGTCCAAGCCCGGCATCCCTGCGGAGCACCGCTGGGATTGCTGCTCCAGCCCTTTGGGAGTCTGGCAGGAAGGCAGAGCTGCCTTTCCGGGCAGAGGACGGGCACTGAGCCCATCTCCCCAGGCTTCAGGAGGGCGTGTGGTGTGATGTATGTTAAACTGGATTAAATGGATTAGGCAAGGAAGTGATTTCAGGGGACACGGCATGGCTGGGCTCCCAAAGGGGCTCTGCAGCAGTGCCATGGGCAACCATGGGTAACCATGGCACTGGATGTAGGAGCTGATGGCAATTCCCTGTGACTGGAGTGCAGGGAAAAGGCACATTTGGCTTTACTGTGGCTGCCTTCTGCTTTTGCAGCTGGTTTTGCATTGTCTTTGCATTGTCACATATTAATGTGAAACCTTTCCTTGGAGTCCTTCAGATCCTCCTCCCACGTCTCCCATTCTGAAAGGGGGATCAGCCTTTCCCAGGGGTTGTTTTTGGTATCCCAAACAGCATAAGCTTAAAATCAGAGCCTGGTGCCCAACATGAGACTCAAAATGAACAATCTGTGGCCTGTCCCCTGTCATTATGAGGGATTGTGAGACCTTGGAAGCAGCAGGGCTGTGGTAGAATTACCTCTCCACAGCCAGATTTTCTTAGAACCACAGAATCCCTGAAAGCTTTGGGTTCAAAAGGACCTTAAAGACCATCTCAGCGCATATCCCTGCCATGGGCAGGGACACCTTCCACTGTCCCAGGTTGCTCCAAACCCCATCCAACCTGACCTTGGACACTTCCAGGGATCCAGGGGCAGCCACAGCTTCTCTGGGCAACCTGTGCCAGGGCCTCACCACTCTCACAGGGAAGAATTTCTTCCCAATATCCCATCTAACCCTGCCCTCTGGCAGTGGGAAGCCATTCCCTGTGTCCTGTCCCTCCACCCCTTGTCCCCAGTCCCTCTCCAGCTCTCCTGGAGCCCATTTAGGCACTGGAAGGGGCTCTCAGGTCTCCCTGGAAGCCTCTCTTTCTCCATTCTGAACAATCCCAGCTCTCCCAGCAGAGCTTTTCATTTTCAAGTTTTTTTTTGCAACGTATGAATAATAATTGTTTTCCTTCTGGCTTTTGGCTTCAGCATTGCAGAGAGGGGGAGAAGATCTCATGTGAGCTTTCCCCAAACTGCCATAAACTCTCAGTTTGTCAGGCCTAACAAGGTTTTGTTGTTGTGGATATGACCCTCTGTGCCCAGGGAGAGTCATTTCCTCATGGTAATCCTTTTTTGCTCTTGTTCTGACAGGAAAATAACAACCTGAACAACCTGGTCTAGTGGAAGGTGTCCCTGTCCATGGCAGGGAGTTGGAATGAGACAGGCTTTAAGGTCCCTTCCAACCCAAATCATTCCATGATTCTAGGATTCTTTGGAGGTGCAGCTCTCCTGCTGCTTGTTTCTCCTCCCAGATGAGCCATGAGGGTGAGCCAGAGGACGCTGGGGATGGCACTGGATACTGGGATGACAAAGGCAGCCATATGTCCCTGCTGTCCTCCTTGAGCCAAAGGCACATCCAGGGGAAAGACCAGATGGAACAGAACCCCCCAGGGTCTCACTTCCTTCTGTGGGATGTGCTGTTGCAGGAAAACCAATCAAAGGGGCAACCAACAGGCTGGGAAAAATCCAGCCAGAGCTCAGAGCTGATCTACAACCGATTCAAAACATAACAAGGGAAAGTTTTACAACTGGACTGGGACATGGAGCTAAAAATACAGTTGTTGTAGCTCGGGGAGGGAACGAGTGTCCAAGGCCACTGTTGTTTGTGCACACACAGAGGGCCTGGCACTCGCCCCCAGAGAAAGTCCTCGCCCTTAAGAGCATCCAGATGAGGTGTGAGGTAATTTATATCCTTCATCCAGCTGATGCATCCCACTGGGAGGGCTGGGTTGCGCTTTCCCGATGCTCACGGGCTTTGCCATGAGGTTTGTGCCGGAGTGCCAGAGGTTTGGAAGGGGCACAGCAGGTCCCTAATTAACAGCCCGAGGTGGGCAACGTGTTTGGGGACGCTCCTGGAAATCACGAGGGTTTCCCATGCCCAGCTGCTGTTTTTAACCGGATTTCCCTGAAATGTGCAAACATCCGCGCCCGGCAAATCCGCGGGGAAATGCCGCCCATCTGCCAGCGCTGGTGCTGTTCCCGAAGAGAGCTAAGTCTCCAAAAACAAGAGACTAAACAGTGTCAGACTCACGTCAAGCCTCTGGCATTTATAGAGGCCATAAAAGCTCCGGGGTATCACGGAGTGGGATGGATCTCTCGCCTCCCTGCCCTGCCTGCTGGACCTGTGACCTCACCCCAAAACCCCGTTTATCAGGGCAAAACAGGACCTTTATTAGGTCAGCTGCCTCGTGGGCTGAGCTCATGTGAGCAGGAGAGCAAAGGGCTCAGGGTTTCTGAGCAAGTAAATCCATAAATCCACACAGAGTTTTGTGGCTCTGGTTTTGCTGCTGTTCCCCCCGAGCCACCCCCGGGTGCAGGAGGTGTCAGACTTGGGGCTGACAAAAAAAAAATCCCTGAAAAAACCACCTGTAACAGCTTGTTTTTTCTGAACATCCGGTTTGTGAGGGAGGTCCTGCCCTGGTCAAAACAACAGCACTCCAGTCCTACAAGTCTGGCACATCCCACCCCTGGAAGTGTCCCAGGCCAGGTTGGACGGGGCTTGGAGCAACCTGGGGTAGTGGAAGGTGTCTCTGCTCATGGCAGGGGGTGGAATGAGATGGACTTTAAGGCCCTTTCCAATCCAAACCATTCTGGGATTCCTTTACCTCAGTTTCCCCTCCACATTCTGGGAGCATCTCTTCCCAGCATGGGAACTACATCCCTCCCACAGCCGTTCCCTCAGCACCCCACACTGACCGGGGAAACTCCGGAAAATTAAGAAAGGGAATAAAGAGGAGAAAATAATAATGTGAAAGAGCCTCCAGCTCTCCTGGAGCTCCTTTAGGCACTGGAAGGGGCTCTCAGGTCTCCCTGGAGCCTTCTCTTCTCCAGGTGAACCCCCCCAGCTCTCCCAGCCTGGCTCCAGAGCAGAGGGGCTCCAGCTCTTGGAGCATTTCCGTGGCCTCCTCTGGACTTGCTCCAGCAGCTCCAAGTCCTTCTGATGTTGGACCCCAGAGCTGGAGGCAGCTCTGCAGGGGGGTCTCACCTGAGCAGGGCAGAGGGGCAGAATCCCCTTTCCTCACCCTGTTGCCCACGCTGTGGGATGAGCCCAGGACACAGAAGGTTTCTGGGCTGCCAATGCAGAAGGTCAGGGCATGTCCAGCCTTTCACCCTCCAGCATCCCCAAGGATGCACAAAAGAAGGACTTTGCTCCCTGATGCCTCCTTTTCCCCTGCCTAGAAGCACTGAAATGGTGCTGGGAGATCCCTCCAGAGCTCCCTGAATCCATCACCCTCCCCAGATCCCTTCCAGCACCACTCTCCTCACCAACCTCCTCCCTCTGCTCTCACCTGCACTGTAATATCAACCCTAGAAAGCACCTGGGAGATGCTGAGTAAGCAGCACAGCAGTGGGATGGGTAAAATCCACTATGGATTCGTTTAGTGGGAGCCCAGTGTCCCAAGCACTGCGGGGACAAGGTTTGATCTCTCTGTTGTCGCGGGGGCAGGAGGAAATGGTGTGGGCCAGGACAGATGTGAGACATCAAAGCAGACAGAGTTTTGACCAGAGTTATAAAGAGAAGTAACTGTTTACATGAAGCCATTCCCAGGGTGGTTTGGAGAGCCTGTTTATCCCTGGACATTCGTGCTACCAGAGCTTTGGCCACGCAGCGGTGGAGAGAGATGGGGTTTGTCATGTGGAGGGGATGTACACATGAGAGGACAGTTATTTGTCATGAGCAGCTGCTGTTTCCTCTGCTAAAGACCTTTTCCATCCAGTTGGAGCTGGGAAGTGCTTGTTTCCAGCTGTGAGGGCTCTCCAAGGGCCCCACAGAGGCCGGATTGACCCACAGATCCCTAAGGATGAGTTCTCGGTGCTCATCCAGCAAACCAGGCAGTGCCTGGGGGAGGCAGGGACAGCCCATGTCCTGGCTGAGGGGCTGTGCCAAGTGGTCCCCAGGGTTGCTGGAGGAAGCTGCTCATCATCTTGGAATGATCCCCTCAGGCATCAGTTTTGGAAAGCTTCAAGAGTGCTCCTGTTTCCTGCAGTATCCCGGGTCATTGCCATCCCCGGCATCCAGTGGTCCCCTGGGGCTGTTCCCAGCAAAGCCACCACCATCCCTCCTTTCTGCTAGAGGACAACATCCGTGGTGTGGATAAAGAGGAGCAGGAAGCCTCTGAAAACCTTCTGCTGCTCTGCAAGCAGGGATGGGAACAGGGAAAGGTGGCAAGAGAAAAGGGAGAGGAAAAGGGGACAGGGGGGACATGGGGACAAGGGAAAGGGGAAGGAGACAGGGAAAGGGCAGGAGAAAATGGAAACAAAAAGAGAAAAGGGAAAGGAAAAGGGGACAGGGGACAAGGGAATGGGGAAGAGGACAAGGGAAAGGGGAAGAGAAAAGGGGAAGGAAAAGGGGACAGGAAAAAGGAAAGGGAAAGAGAAAGGGAAAGGGAAATAAGGGAAAGGAGATGGGAAAGGGGAAATGGGAAAGAGGAAAGGGGAAAGGGGAAAGAGGAAAGGGGAAAGGGGAAAAGGGAAAGGGGAAAAGTGAAAGGGGAAAGGGGATAAGGCAAAGGCTTCCAGGCTGGTGTGACTGGCCATTGGAATCGCTGTTTCCAACTGGTTTCTCTGTGGGTGGTACTTTGCCATCAGCCCCCATTTCAT
This sequence comes from Corapipo altera, assembly GCF_003945725.1. Classification (NCBI taxonomy): domain Eukaryota; kingdom Metazoa; phylum Chordata; class Aves; order Passeriformes; family Pipridae; genus Corapipo; species Corapipo altera. The sequence continues at coordinate 2,537,537 of NW_020884946.1, read as the reverse complement.
CTTCCTTTTCTGTTCCCCATTTTTGGCAGCCAAATCAGCCCTGGAAACTCCAGTGCCCCCCACAAGATGCTCTGGAAGCTCGAGGCTTGTCACTGCTGAGGGGTTGGAGGGTATCCCAGGACAGATCCCTGACCTTTTTGAGAGGGTCCAGGGATCAAAACCAAACACCAGGACATCCAGGGTCGGACATCCTCTGGCTCAAGGGGCCATTACCCCCTCAGAGAGGTCCTTCCCTCCGAGCATCCTTCCCAAAGTGGTTTGCTCAGCGTTCCCCTGCTTTGCTGGAGCTTCTTGCACAAGCCAGGGAATTGTGGCCACTTCTTCTTCCCTGGGCATGGCATTTTCCTGCCAGTGCATCCCACTGGCACCTGTTCCATCTGGATGGAGCAACTGGGCTCAGCTTCAAATAGCTGGTGCTCCTGTGGTGCCAAACGCTTCTGGAACAGCTTCACAAGAGCTATTCCGTTAATTATTCATTATTGTGATTAATGTGTGGCAATTGTTGGAATAAATCATGATTCACAGGGTTTAAAATCAATAATCTCCCTTGGAGATGGAGCTGAAGGCCCCTGGTGCAGCACATCCCTTTTCCAGTGTGTTTGGGGAGCATTTGAGCAAATATTCTGCCTCTGACAACTATTTTAGGGAGATCAGCTCTGCTTGGGCATTGCAGAGATGCTCTCAGGGATATCCCCAACACCTCTATCCTGTCCACTCAAAGGCCCTGGAGTGCATTCCCCATTCCCTGGAGGACAGGGATATTCAGGTCCAGTCACCAAACACCATCACGCTGCTGCTTTTCCCTAATTTTTCCCTCTGGGGAAGGAGCAGCTCGTGTTTTCTCACATTTTTTCTGAAGTCATTCCGTGTTTTTAGAAGGATGTGCTAAGCCAGGAAGGATTTCTCCTTGTAGGCATGTTTGCTTTGAGAACTTTCCCTTACCCAGCAGTGCCCAGTGCATTTTTAAAATTTTATTGAATTGCCCTTTCACCCTTGCTTGGACTTGCTGGTGCCTTTCTGAGAGTGAAGGATGCTGGCAGATCGAGGGGCCATAACTCATAGTGGACACCTCTGGGGTCCCCATCCTTGCAGAGCAGACCCTGTCCTTGTAGGGAGCTCCTGTGGTGTCCCTGTCCTCATAGGGAGTCACTGTGGGATCCTTGTCCTGGCATCAGGGTTCCTGTTCTGAAAGGGGAAATCCCTGTCCTTGTAGGGCGTCATTGTGGGATACTCATTCTTACAGAGGGTCTAAACCCCTTGTAGGATGTCCTTGTCCCTACAGGGAGTCTCTGTCCGTTCAGGGGGGGTCCTGTGGTGTCCCTCTCCTTGGGGGGGATCACTGTGGGATCCTTGTCCTAGCATTGGGGTCCCTGATCTCATGTGGGAGGTCCCTCTACTTGTGGGGCTTCATTGTTGCTTCCTCATTCTTGCAGAGGGTCTAAACACACTGTAGGGTGTCCTTGTCCTCATATGAGGTCCCTGTCCCTGAAGAAGCATCCCTGTCCTCTGAGGGGGTCCAGAGGGGACTCCAGCAGATGGAGGGAGCAGGAAGTGCCTCCCACAGGGAGCCACATCCCAGGGCACGGCCCTCCTGGGGACAGCCAGGATGGAAGGGGACAAGGAGCCGGCTGAAAACTCCGGTCTGTGGGACTCGTGGGCAGCCCCAACACAGACCAACAGCTGCTGCAGTCTGGAAAATCCCACACAGCCAGATGGAAGGGGCAATGGAGTGGGACAGGGCAGGAGGAGGTCACTGTGAGGAGAGCAAGGAGGAATTAGCAGGAGCTGAGATCTGCAGAGAATGAAATGCTGAAGGTGGCACTGCCAGGGGGCTGCCAGGGGTAAAATGTCCCCTTCCTCTCTTTGGGCAAGAAACTGGAGGGGACCTGTCTGAAAGTGGAAGAAATCAGTCTCAGAATCCCAGAATGGTCTGGGTTGGAAGGGACCTTAAAGACCATCCAGTTCCACTGCCCTGCCATGGGCAGGGACACCTTCCACTCTCTCAGGTTGCTCCAAGCCCTGTCCAACCTGGCCTTCAACACTTCCGGGGATCCAGGGGCAGCCACAGCTTCTCTGGACAACCTGTGCTAGGGCATCAACACCCTCACAGGGAAGAATTCCTTCCCAATATCCCATCTAACCCTGCCCTCTGGCAGTGGGAAGCCATTCCCTCTTGTCCTATCCCTCCATCCCTTGTCCCAGGTCCCTCTCCAGCTCTCCTGGAGCCCCTTTAGGCACTGGAAGGTGCTCTCAGATCTCCCTGGAGCCTTCTCTTCTCCAGGTGAACCCCCCCAGCTCTCCCAGCCTGGCTCCATATCCCAGATATCGAGCAGCAGATGGAAGGGCCGGGACAAAGAGCTGGGTCAAATGGGGGTCAACAACCTCATGTTGGTGCAGAGACCAGGGACATCCATGTGCTCCTGCAAGAGCAAAACCCTCCTGGCTGAAAGCCCAGTCCTGTTTTCCTGGGGGACTGCCGGATGTTCCCAGCACCACTGGAGTGCTCCTTTTCCCTAGATGGGAGGTTGGATGCACAGAGGAGTTTGCCCTCGCTGGACTATGGTGGATCAGGGAAGATCCATGGAATGGGAAGGAGCAGAACAGGGTTACACAGTCTCTGCTGCCGATGACTCAATATTCAACCATCCTCGGGATCTCAGAAGGATGTTGCTCAAGAAAAAAAATCATGGAAAACTGAGGAGGTCCAAAGGAAATGGACAACAGGAGGCTTGTGATTAAATGGCTTTAACTCATATCCTTAAAGACACAGATCTGCTCTGGGAGCTGTTTAGGGGCAGGAATGTAGGGCTGGTCCCACTGGCTCACGCTGAAGGTCTCTTTGTAGCTTGTCTCCATCAGCAGACATTAACTGGGATTCAGGGAACGAGTCCAAGGACAGGGGAAGTCAGAGCAACCTCAGCTGCTGAGGGTTTAGTGCTTCCCAAAGGCCAACTCAGCCCCTCTGAATTCCCAACCCCCTTTCTGAAGGGACCCCCACCCCCAGCAAGGCACTTGGGATCCATCCAGGGATTAACCCGAGGGTGGGAAACCCACCTTGTGAGGAGAGGGGATGTGGGGAGTGTCATCCCAGAGCCCTCCCAGCTTTGCCAGGTTGCTGGGACCGTCAGCACAGGGGAAAAGCTGGGAATTGCAGCCAGCTGGCCCCTCTTCTCCGGCACCACAGGACAGGGCTTGCCAGGGGAATAGTTGAAGCTCTGCCATCGGGAGCCGGGGCCGGCTGGGCTGGGCTGTGAAGCCCTTTTCCCATTCCCTGGGAATCAGACTGCAGAGATAAAGTAAAATATGTGAGACTTGGTCCCAGCTGGAGCTGAGTCCTAAAAACAGGCCGTGCTGTGCTGCTGGATGCGATAAAGGAAGAGAGAAATCCCTGCCGGTGAATAATCCCGGCTTTCTCTCTTAGTCAGCCCAGGCATCATTTTGGTCACCATGTGTTCTCCTGGGAATCTCACTGCCTTCCTGCATCCTCTGTGGCCGGGCTGCTGGAGTGGGGAGCGAGGCTGGCATGTGGCTGTGCCCTGTCACTAGAGCCCTCTTTGCTGTGGGGTGGCATTGTTGGATCCCTGTGGTCCCGACCAGCCACAGGACTTCCCAAGCCACGAACCAGGAGGGATTTCCTCCGGCCAGTGCAGCGCTGCCCCAGGGTGACACAGCCTGAGTCATGTTCCCAACCTCACCATTTCACTCTCCATGGCTTTCTCCTGACCTGCTTTGCTCCCAGGGAGATAGATTCCTGTTTGGCCAGTCCAAGCCTGGGGGAGAATCCGTGCTGGGCCTCCCAGTCCTGGTACAACTCGGAGTGAGGGATCCGTCTGCCTCCAGCACAGAAAGCCTGAGAGAAGGGACTTGGTGTCTCTCTGGATGGACAGGGAGAGGGAAGGCTGGATGCCAACCTCATCCTGCCCTACTCCTGCTGTGGGTCTCTGCTGCAGATCCCTCCCAGGATGGCCATCCCAGTGTCCTTGGGGGGGGGGTGGTGGTGCCACACAGGAGGTGTCCCATTCCCAGCATGAGTACTGGGATCTCCAAGTCCCTTGGCAACCAATCTCTGAGCCCTGCTCCAACATGCAACAGCCCAAGGCTGTGGCATCGTGTCCAAGTGGACATCCAGAAACATCCCCAGCTCCTGATTCCAACCTCACTGCAAATCACGGAGTGAGGATAAACAGGCAGGTTGGGGTTTGGTGGCACTTTTTTCCGTGGATTCTGGGTTTGGCCGATGCCCCAGGGACAGGGATCAGTGGGAACATGGAGCAGCACTGCCTGAGAGCTAGGTGGGACCCAGGAATGTCACAATCAGCCCCATAATTAAGCCAGCACATAATTAAGGCTCCAAATGTACTTCCAGTGCCTCCATGGTGAGGAAGACTCTGGTGAGGAGCATAGTCTGCCCTCAGAGAAGGAATGAAGCAGGATCCTGCCTGGAGCCTGCAGAGCCTCACTGCTGCCTCCTCCCCAGCCCAGGGGGAAGAGCAAGAGGCTGCAGGAGAGGCAGAGAGACCTTGAGCTTTTGGGATTTGTCCCCCTGGGGTCCCCAGGTGTGTCCCTGGGGATCCAGAGCCCCTGAGGATGGTGTGGCAGAGTGTTGCCAGCTCATGTTTTTCCCACTCTTCATGAAAGGAGAAGGAAGGATGAGTGTCACCAGGGTGGGGACCCAGGAGGGGACGGTGGCCAAGTGAGTCAACCCGCAGTCGTTCCCACCCTGGTTGTCATCTCAGCTCATTCCCATACCTGGGAGAGGGGCTTTGACACCACGGGTCCTTTTGGGAGCTGTGCCCTTCCCGTGGAGTGTGTTTTGGGCAGAGACAGCAGATTCAGCAAGAGGGAAATGCAGAACCCCAGGGATGGTTCTGGAAGAGGCAGGATTGGACTCTGGACACACCCCCCTGGCAAGGAGTTCCACCCAGACATCCCGGGTGCCTGCTGTCCCTGCCTGCTTGGATTTACATCCAGTTGCATGGGAGGAGGCAGGGCTTTGGCTGAAGTTTCTGAGCCAGCTGGAGCTCCACCTCCAGTGGGTGTTAATCCCTTTAGGCTTTCAGTTATTCTCAGCTGACAGGTCCATGGGATGGGGTGTCTCCAAAAGGAGCCCTAGAGATGCCTCCCCGACTACCACAGGAAGGGTAATTCATGGACAGACACTGGTCATGTCCCTTTCCCACCTCTGTCCCCTGCACTGGGAACTGCCCTGGGCTGGGGGACTCTGGCTGCTGTCCATGGACATCGTTCCAGCTTTGCTCCTGAAAGCTTTTCCAGCTATTTTTGGGCAGCAAGTGCCTTTCCAAATATTTGCCTTGGTGTTAGTGCCTCACAGCTGGGGCTCCCTCCCCTGCTCACTGCTGTGCTGAGCTGAACTCTCCCAGCTGTAGCATCCCTCACATATCCATATCCAGGATCCCACCTCTCCCTGTGGGCCAATTCTCCCACTCACCTCCCCACAGCAGGGCCAGGATCCACAGAGTCACCCAGAGCACACCTCCAGGGTAACCCAGCCCTCCAAAGCTCCCCATCCCCAACGTGGGTCACTCACAAGCCCAGTTCCAGGAGACTCCAAGACTTAAAACTCAGCAGGAGCCTGAGGAGATGCTCCATGCACTGCACCAAGGCTCTGCTCTCCACTCTCCTCCAGGCAGGACTGCTCATGGAGCAAGGGGCTGGGATAGGGACACCATGGATTTCATTCCCAGGAGTCTGTTTCAGCCCTGAGGACCAGAGAAAACCTCCTGAACCTGCACCAGGGGAGGTTTACATTGGATATTAGGGAAAGTTGTCCAGTCCTGGCACAGGCTGTCCATGGCAGTGGTGGAGTCCCCATCCCTGGAGGGATTCAAAAGCCGTGTGGATGTGGCCCCTGGGAACATGATTTGGTGGAACTTTGCAGTGCTGGGGGAACATGATCTCAGAGGTTTTTTCCAGCTTACATGACTCCATGATTCCATGGCTTTGCCCTCCCCGAGGGTCCTGGTTTTTACTCTTTACAGATCCAGCCCACGAGCTTGGGCAGTGGCCCATGGGGAGAACACCCCCAAGGCTAGTGATACCATTATTTGTGTTTTGAGCAAGCCAAGAAATCCCCATCCTATGGAGCAAAGGCTCTTCCCCACCTCCCCACGCTGCCAGAGAACCGAGCATCGCCTTCGGGGTCTGGGAGCCTTCCCAGCAGAGCCCTTCCGAGGAACTGGTCCGTGTGTTGCCACCAGGGGCTGAATGACGGTGTTGCAGCTGCTCTTTCAAAACACTGGAGGGATTGGGCAATCCCAGGGGCTATTAATAGAGCCAGGCTGCTCCCCTGGGCCCCACGCCGGCCTGCAGGAGAGCGGGACAGCAAAGCAAACTCCAAGGGAGGCCAAGGGCTGAGTTTACCTAAGGAGAGGTCGGGAAATAACCTGCTGGAGTGCAGGAACCGCAGCGGTGCCCTCTCCCCACTTATCGCTTCCCGTCTCCAGGCCGGCTCCAAGAGCCAGGGGGGAACAATGAACAATGGAGCCAGCGACGTGGCGCCAGGGACGTGCTGCCTTCCCAGCCCCACAGAACCCCCTTCCAGCGACGGGGGGAAAGACACTGCGAAGGGATCGCCGTGGGATGGTCCGTCGTGGTTGCTGCTCTTCCAGCCTGGACTTGGACTTCACCCCCTGGGTGTGAGAGTCACAGGCAGTGAGGTCCCTGCACAGACCCAGCTTGGGAACAGAGGACGCTGTGGGTGTAGTCCCAGAGGATGCTGGAGGTGGAGCACCTCTGTTGGGAAGGGAAAATACAGAGAGAAGGGGTTCTACTGGGAAAGGGCTTGGGCTGCTCATCCCGGCTCCATCTTAATCGCTGGCTCCAGGAGGATGGAGCCAGTGGTGTCCTTGAGACCCAATCCCTGCCCATGCTGGGCACGGGGCAGAAGGGATGGAGATCCCATCACGGCCACCTTGCAAGCTAAAGGCTGGGGGCTGGGGATTCTTCCCTGGGCCTGTTGTATTTTTAGCAATGGAAGTGCCAGGTGGAAGAGCCATAAGGAACCACATCCTGCTCAGCTGCCACCCCTCATCACACATCCCAGCTCCATCCTGCCCCTGCACTCTGTTTTCCCAGTGCAGCTCCTCAGCCACCTCCGGCTGTGCCAATAGGACATCAGTTGCTTCCCATCCCACCCCTGGACCAACATCTGTCTGCCAGTTTGTCCCCAGATTCCCCCAGGGTGGTCCCCAAATTAACAGGGGTGGACTCAGGGAGCTAGTTTGGGTCTGGCCAGTGGAATGTGCTGGCAGCGATGGACACCCCAGGCACTGTGGAGCCACAGGATCCTTCTCCCACCCCCTTAGGCAATGCCAAAGTCACAGGGAACACAGCACCAGGCTACCAGGATGGATTGCATCACCCTTGTAAACCTGGATGCCCCCAAGGGTGGGCTGAGGTCTGGCCCAGGCGATTCCAGAAACCCTCAGCAGGAGGCCAACCTCACCCGGCAACTCCGGACAAACAGTCCCGGATGCGGCTCCGCCGCTGCTGGCAGGGGTGGGTGCCCTGGGACATGGGTCGTGGCCAAGCCCTGCTGGAGACAAACCTGCCCTGCAGGGAGAGCATCTCTGCCAGGCTGAGCCACCAGATGGGGTGGAGTGGCTGGTTCCCACCATCCCCCAGCCCTGCCAACCTCCCTGTCCCCACACAGCACCAGGCACCCGATGAGCTCAAGGGACACAAGCCAGCTCACCAGGTCTTGTCCTGCTCCACATCCTGGCAGCGCTGCTGGAATCCATCCAGGCAGATCTGTCCTTCCCGTGCCCCTGCTCCTGCCCTGCAGCATCTCCCTCCTGGGGACAGTGTCCTCTCCTGCATCCTCCCTGCTGCAGCCATCCGTTCTGTTGTCCTGCAGCTGTATCCCTATGGCACAGCCAGAGGAGAGCCTGGCCATGGAGGGAGGCTTACTGGGAGTGTCTGTGGCCATCAGTGGTCCAGGATGGGCTAGGAACAGCCAATTTGGAAAATCCACCTTCCAACACAAGGACTTGTCATTCACCACCTTCATTTTACTCAAAGGGTGGAAAAGCTGGGAGAAACGCCACGGCTGCTTCCCATGTTCCACGGTTTGGAGACCAGCAGGTACCTTCATAATCCTTCCTCTAAGAGCCTTTAAACATGGAAAACAAAACACACCCCCTTAATATTCCCCCTGCCCTGCAGGGAGCACTGCTGCAAGCCTTCCTCCCTCCTAACAGGTGATGACATGATGGTTTTGTAGGAGTCCTTGAGGATGGTGAGAGATCAGAGAGCCACAGAACACACTGAGTTGGAAGGGAACAACATTAGTTTCCAGTTGTTTTGGACAATAAATTGTTTTGCCTTCTAGGACAAGCACATAATCCTTTTTTTATGTGCATGTTTATCATCATTTTATCTTCTAGTCAACCACTGACATTTAAACACCCCCTGAAAGGCTCCTGAAGCACATCCAAATGGCCACCTTTGGAGCAGTGCTGAGATAAAGTCCCATCAAAAGAAGTTTGGTCTAAAGTTGTAAACAGTCCATCCATATCTGTCAGGAAATCTCCAGCTCAGCCTGCACCCCAGTAGCATCACCAGCAGACTCAGATCTGTGGTTTACCCAGACAAACACATCTTTTGTTGTTAAATGGTTGAAGAAGGAGCTGATAACATCGGCGTTCTTGAGATCTCACCTCACCTCAGCACCAGCATTGCTGACACAGGGAGAGATGTCCTGGCGATCCCTGGCTGCCTCCTGCTGCTTGGGGAGTAGGACAGCACCCCAGTCATCTCAGTCCTCCAGCCTGGTGGGATTTGCTCCGTCCTTCCCAGCTACCCCCCAGAGCCAGAGCTCTCCCACCTCCAACTCATTTCTCACTCCAAGTCGTAATTCAAGGCCAGGTTGGATGAGGCTTGGACCAACCTGGTCCAGTGAAAGGTGTCCCTGCCCATCCAGGGGGTCGGACTGGATGCCCTTTAAAGGTCCCTTCCAACCCAGACCACTCTGTGACTCTGGTTCTATAAACACCCACTGAGTGTTTCTTTCCACCCCAGAGCCAGAGCTGTTCCAAACAGTGCAGGGGTGTTTCCTCCGGCGAAGGAGCACTGTGGGATGCAGACCACCATCAAACTGCCCCAATATCCCTAACATCTTCTGCCTGTCCCTACACATCCCAGCACATATCTGACTCCACAGATTTCCCCATCTGCCCAGAGAAACTGTGGCTGCCCCATCCCTGGAAGTGTTCCAGGCCAGGTTGAACAGGGTTTGGAGCAATCTGGGATAGTAGAGTGAGATGACCTTTAAGGTCCCTTCCAACCCAAGTTTCCTGCTGGATTGTATCGAAAAATAAAATTCCAACAAACTCAAAGATACCTCATACGGTCCAGGATCCTGACCCGCATCCACAGCAAATCCAGCCCGCCCAGCTGGATGATGGTAGGAGCAGGACATGGACAAACACATCCTTTCCCAGGTCACCACACTGGCACTGGCAAAGTGGGCTCAGCTCAGGACTCCTGGCACCCCAACCCAACCTGGGAGGCTCAAGCTGATGGACCCCGCTGTTGGTAGGGGATGAAGCCAGCAGAGCCAGGACTCCCTGGGAGCAAAAAGCTCCCCCACAAGATCTCACTGGGAAGCCATCTCTGACCTCTCATCCCTTTGGTGGCAACGCTCCAGCGTCAATCCAGCAGCACCGGGAGAGACGGTGACTCGCGAAGCCACAACGGAGATGTGGCACTGACCCCTAGTGACAAACTCCCGACCCGACCCGGCACGGGAGAAGGGCTGCGGCTGGGAAAGGACACGTGGACAAGAGCGGGGATGTGGGAATGCTCCTTGTCCTGCACAAACGCCGTGGAAGGAAGGGATCCTGCTGCTGCAGGACACTCACTCCAGGACAGCAGCCCCTGCTCCCACCACCCAGCGCCCAGGACAGATGCAGCCGAGTCTACTTAGGATGGAGTTTATTTAAGATACCGATGACAAACTCAAGTATTGCACTTCACCTGACAGAGGGCAGGATTAGATGGGATATTGGGAAGGAATTTTCCCTGTAAGGGTGGTAAAGCACTGGAACATATTACCCAGGGAAGCTGTGGATGCCCCATCCCTGGAAATGTCCAAGGCCAGGTTGGACAGGGCTTGGAGCAACCTGGGCTAGTGGGAGGTGTCCCTGCCCATGTCAGGAGGTAGAACAAAATGGGCTTTAAGGTCCCTTCCAACCCAAACCATTCTAGGATTCTGTGATTAGGGACAGGACGGGAAATGACCAATGTACAGCTCATGGGGTCCAGCAGCGTGAGGCCCTTATAGAGCAGAGAAATGCCGGGAACTCACGGAGGATCTGTTCATACCCTGACCATCCCATTCCCTTGGGAATACTGCCTCTGATCAGCATGCTGCAGTTTATTCCTTTAAGTATATACATTTTGGCTCAAAGCCTGTCATTCAGTCCAAAAATGGTCTGATTCAATTAAGGGTTTCCAGGAGAGCCCAGAACTAATGATCTATTTCTGGGCATTTCAAAATACTCCCAGCCATGTGGGCTGTTTGCAGGATGAGAAACACAGTTTATGACACTCTCAGCATTACCATTGATTTTCCCCTTCCCAGGAATTTCAGAGCTCTAAGGAGAAGGAGGAGGGTCTGACCCTCCCAGCACATCTCAGGGGTGCTGTGGAAGGGAGATTTTTATTGAAAGGGATGGGATGATCACAGAATCCCAGAATGGTTTGGGTTGGAAGGGACCTTAAAGACCACCTAGTTTCAACCCCCTGCCATTTGTTGTCCCCAGGAGATGGGCAAAGGCCAGAAAGCCACTTCCCCAGATTTTGCATCTCCTCACCTAGTTATGGATGTGAAGCAGCTCCAACCTCATCCTGGGAGGATCCAGACTTGCCTTTCATCTCCCTCCCCTCATTTCCACAGTCCTGGGCTTCCCACAGACCTCACTCCCAGCACCATTCTCAGCTCAGGAAGCACCAACCTCGCTGCTCTCACCAAGAGCAAAGAAAAGTCGAGGCTGCAAATAACCCCCTGGGCTTGTGCCCAAGAAAATGCCAGCAGTGAGGAAAGCCATCTCCCAAGCTGCCCACCCTCGGGATTTGCTGGCAGAGTTTTGTCCCAGCTATTCAGGGCTGTTGTGTGAGCTGAGCTCTGGCCTCTGTAACAAATCTGCTTTAACCAGATCCTTCTCTTACCCCCGAGGATGAACATGCTCACAAGTTTGGGTCACAAGTCAGGTGTAAACACAAGCAGGTGCTGGTTGGAGCAGTCCAGCAGTGGGTGGAACACTGGCTATCCTGGCTCCACATGGTTCCAGTGCAGGTGGAATTGCAGGACTTGCTGACACCCATCCGTAGACCAACTACTTAGACCAGGGAGGAAACTGGCTTTTTATCTTGGAATCACTCACCCCTTCCCAAAGTGACTGTGTGAGATTTAGTGAAACTACAGAGCAGGGCTATGCTGATTTGTCTTTCCCAGTGTAGTTCGTTGCACAAGGAGCTCACAACAGCAGCCAGGGGGCAACATGTGGGATGTACAGACACGTCTCTGGCATTGGAAACACGCTGCAGCAAGGAGCTGGTTTACCCCTTCACCACTCTCTCACAGCTCAAACCACTTGTCTCCTTGGTGCAGAGGCCCAGGGAGGGCTGGGAAAGTGTGAGGTTCCCTTAGGCAGCCCCACATTTCCCTGCCCCAGCCCTCAGAGCTCGCTGTGTCTCCTGCCCTGTTTCTCCCTGGCCGCCAGTCTCGGGGCCGTGCCCCGCAGGTCCCTCCCGGGGGACCCAGCTTTCCCTGCCACGCTCTCCTGGGATGGCTCTTCCCGGGTGGCAGTGTCCCCTCCTGGGCTCTCGGGTGGATGCTGGGCTGGTATGTCCTCGGGGTGGTGGGAAGTGTGGAGGGGGAGCTCGGGAACAGCTGCCTCCATCATCTGAAGGAAGTCGTAAGCAGGGAGCGGCGGTTTCCAGTCCTCCTCAGACAAGGTACCTGAGGAGCAAATACAGTCCCCTGTTGGTAAGTTAAAGAGTTATGCCTCATCCTCCAAAAGGATATTTCCCTTTCAGAGGAATTATGGCTTTTTTTTTTTTTTTTGCCATTTCAGGAAATACAAAATTAAAAATCTTTTCTTAAAGATGATAAAATTGTAAAATCCCAGACTTGAGTTGACCCAAGTTGGGTTAATCCAGGTTTGTGTTGAAAGGGATCTTAAAGATCACCTCATTCCACTCCTCTGCTGTGGGCGGGGATACCTTCCCCTAGACCAGGTTGCTCCAAGCCCCACCCAACCTGGCCTTGAACATTTCCAGGGATGGGGCAGCCACAACTTCCCTGGGCACTCTCTTTCCTCCAAAACTCATACTGCCACCCAAACTAAACCAGCCAGGGGGCGAATTCCTATTTACTGGAGCTGGCCAAGGCTGCCCTTGAGCCATGCCTTTGGATCTTGGGATGTGGTGAGATGCTCAGACACGAGCTGACCTGAAAACTAAGGTCCCTACCTAGAGACCTACATGTCAGCCAGGTGTCCTCAGCAGTGGCAATGGAAAAAGGAGTGGGAAGAGGGCTGGCTTATGGGGTTCTCACTGGAGAACTGGGTCAGCACGGTGTATTCAGCTCCAGCAACAGCCTACACACCCTACCCCACCAAGTTGATGCCAGCATTTGGAAACATTTGCTCTGAAAGACTCATTTTAAAATATTTAAATATAAGTGGAGTCACCTCATAGCCTTTCCAGAGCCTGGAGCAGGCTGGCAGCCAGCAATTCCCAAGATCCCTGTAGCATTTCATGCCTACTCATAACACATAAGAATCATAGAATCTTAGAACGGTTTTGGTTGGAAGGGACCTTAAAGCCCATCTTGTTCCAACCCCCTGCCATGGGCAGGGACACCTCCCACTAGCCCAGGTTGCTCCAAGCCCTGTCCAACCTGCCCTTGAGTAATTCCAGGGATGAGGCAGCCACAGCTTCTCTGGGAAACCTGTGCCAGGGCCTCATCACCCTCACAGCCAGGAATTCCTTCCCAACATACCATGTAACCCTGCCTTCTCTCAGTAGGAAGCCATTCCTCCTTGTCCCCCCAGGCCTTTGTCCAAAGTCCCTCTCCAGCTTTGTCAAGGAAGGCATATCCATGCTGCCTTCCTCCAAAGCTTCCTCAGGCTGATCAAGGCAGTGAAAAGCTTCACAGAACATGCCAACCATTTATGTCCCAAAGACCACAGCAAGACACCAGCTTCCTTATCCTTTCCTATCCAAAAAAAAATAATGCTGGAAGGTGCCTGATGATCAGCTATTTCTTACACTGACAACTGGGAGTCAGGAGATGTTTTAATAGCAAGCTCTGCTTCAGGTCTGTTTGGAGCAACAGAAGAGCACAGCCACGTTTGGGGATTTTCACAGGGAAAAGATGTTGATTCCCAACTATTCACGTTTGGCTCTGAACATTAAACAGCCTCAGAGCAAACTTGTGAGTGTGGGTATTGTCTCCTGGCTGAACTATTTGTACTTCTCCAGCCCTAGCTAGCAGAGCTAGTTTTTCCATCATTAAATTCCAGGGCAGACAATTTATTGCATGTAGTGTCTTCTCATAAACAGACTGGAGCTCACAGTGTGTGCTTAGGAACGTTATAAACCTGTGTCCACTTACAGCTGGGAGTCTCCAGTCCTGCTTGGAGCTTCTCCAGCCAAGACAAGACGTTCACTCCAGTGATGGACTGCTCTGGTGGGAACTGGAAAACCTGACCCCCAGTGTGGAGGTTCACCCAGACGAGAACGGGCAGCGAAGGCACGGCAGAAAAGTACGTCCTCAGGATCCCATATCCCACTGGAGTCTTCTTCCTGTTGGGAAGAGAAGATTCAGGTTTGTGAACATAGCAACACTAAGAGCCAAGCAAGCACCAAATCCCTCGGGTACCATCCAACAAAGCCCAGTTTTGCCTGTGCTCTGTAGGAGCCTCATTGCTGGAAGTGTTCAAGGCCAGGTTGGACAGGGCTTGGAGCAACCTGGGATAGTGGAAGGTGTCCCTGCCCATGGCAGGGGGTTGGAATGAGATGGTTTTTAAGGTCCCTTCCAACCCAAAACATTCCATGATTCTAAGCTCAATAAGCTCAATGCCTTAAGGAACCTACTGGGATACAACAGAGAGAGAATGGACAGGAAATTGGATGTGTAAAGAATCCTTGAGCAGGAATTCTGTAGGAAGGTGGGAAATGTTCTCCACCTTAAGCTTTTAAGAACAGGTGAGACTGGAGCATGACAGGTTCCTGCAGCCCCCCGGGGTCAGTCTCTGTCAGCAGGGAGAGCTGCCAGCTCCTTCCAGCCTGGCTGCTGCCACTGCCCCACAGCAGCATCAATTCCACAGGGATGGAAAGGCAGGAGCTGATGTAGAGGGCTGTGCTCAGGTGGTTCAGCCCCTGGGACTTCCCCAGGGGTGGGGATAGGATGGCAACTTCCCCAAGTGACAGAGAGTGAGTGACATTGAGAGAGAGGGACAGCAAGCTCATGAAGATGCTGAGCCCTTCTGGAACTGTTTTCAGGCTGAGTGATGCTCCAGGTCTGAGCTGGCTCTTGCCATAGGAATGAGTTCCTCTTTCTAGGATGAGGGACTTTTGGCAAGGGCATGGAGGGACAGGACAAGGGGCAATGGCTTCCCACTGCCAGAGGGCAGGGTTAGATGGGATATTGGGAAGGAATTCTTCCCTGTGAGGGTGGAGAGGCCCTGTCACAGGTTTCCCAGAGGAGCTGAGGCTGCCCCATTCCTGGAAGTGTTCCAGGTTGGGTTGGATGGGGCTTGGAGCAACCCGGGAGAGTGGAAAGTGTCCTTGCTCATGGCAGGGCAGTGGAACTGGATGACCTTTGAGGTCCCCTCCAACCCAGACCATTCTGGGATTCTGAGACTGATTTCTTCCACTTTCAGACAGGTCCCCTCCAGTTTCTTGCCCAAAGAGAGCAAGGGGATATTTTACCCCTGGTAGCAGCCTGATAGTGCCATGTTCAGCATTTTATTCTCTGCAGATCTCAGCTCCTGCTAATTCCTCCTTGCTCTCCTCACAGTGACCTCCTCCTGCCCTGTCCCACTCCATTGCCCCTTCCATCTGGCTGTGTGGGATTTTCCAGACTGCAGCAGCTGTTGGTCTGTGTTGGGGCTGCCCACGAGTCCCACAGACCGGAGTTTTCAGCCGGCTCCTTGTCCCCTTCCATCCTGGCTGTCCCCAGGAGGGCCGTGCCCTGGGATGTTGCTCCCTGTGGGAGGCACTCCCTGCTCCCTCCATCTGCTGGAGTCCCCTCTGGACCCCCTCAGAGGACAGGGATGCTTCTTCAGGGACAGGGACCTCATATGAGGACAAGGACACCCTACAGTGGGTTTAGACCCTCTGCAAGAATGAGGAAGCAACAATGAAGCCCCACAAGTAGAGGGACCTCCCACATGAGATCAGGGACCCCAGTGCCAGGACAAGGATCCCACAGTGATCCCCCCCAAGGAGAGGGACACCACAGGACCCCCCTGAAAGGACAGAGACTCCCTATAGGGAGTTTGTCAGGGAGGGAGCACAGGGGCTGATGTGTAGGTGGGGAAGTTCCAGGGCACTCATTTCTTGTGCTTTACTGGCAAACAAATCTCCTACTCTCTGAAAACATGTGCATTCCCCGTTAGCTCAACCCAGCCCACGCTGGACGGCTCTGCCCAGACTTCAAAGCACGTTATGATTAAGTCACCGAGGTGTCTCTGGGCTTGGGCAAAACAAAGAGAGGCTGAAAAATTAAAAATGCAAGCAGGGAAGAGAGGATTATAAAAAATCCCCTTTCCTACAACCTTCTATTTCTTAGCTCTTGGACTCATTGTTTCTTGAATATTTTTGAAGTTTGCTTTATGGGGCTTCTTCTGGCTGAACTTTCTTCTCCCAGTCAATGACCAGTCATTCCCTCTAATTGCTGGTGGAAAATCACCATAAGACATTCCAGGAGGGCAAATTTCTTTTTTTCTTTTAACTCCCACGTGCAACAAAAATACAAATAACACCAGATCCAAGGTCAAGCCACTACACAACATCCTTGAGAACGTTTTACTCTATCGAAAATTATTTCTGCAATCAATTAAACATTTACTAATTTCACTCTGTCAGGCAATTTTGCAGCTGCCCAGAATACAGACTGAATCATTGCTAAATGGCTTGACCTCCCAACTCATGATGATTTCAGACCCAATAATCAAATTGCCAGCTTGTGTTTTCAGTAACTGCAGCCTCAGGGTTTTTTTCCTTGCCCTGAAAACGCTCAGAGCAAGCGAACGGAAAGGAGGAGAAGAGGTTTTCACACACTCACAAGTTCAACCAGCAAGCCACAAATGCCTGCTGGGGTCTTCCTTTTGCCAGCTTCAGCATTTCCTTGCTTTCCATTTGACTGATGTCACCGTCACTGAACAGGATGAGGAAGGGCTTGGTGAGCTGCAAGTACCAGGGTAGATTTTGCACGGTGATTTCGGGCTGCAAGACATTGAAAAAAGAAGTTGGGGTTTATGGGGAGGAGAAAAAAAAGGGGGAAATTTGACTTTCTGTCCTTACAGGAGGGGTGCAGAGGTTAAGCAAGGGTGGGATATCCAACTGGATGCTAGGACTCTGGTGCACATTGGAGGTGAATATATCCAACGCTGCCCATCACATGTCAGGTCCAGAGGAGCAGCTGGGACAAAGGTGGGTGTGAGCAGAGGAGGGAGAAGCAAGGCCAGCTCATCCCAGATCCGTGTCTTATAGCTACAACCAGTCTTCCAAAGGCACGTGGAAAAGGCTGGGAGCAGAGCCTGCAAGAGGCCAAGCCACCACAGCAGCAGGTCAGAGATTATGAGGCCATTCCATCACCTCCAGGGTCTCCTCCCCCGAGACCACCCAGCAAACAGCAGATTTCTGCCCAGACTCCCCAATCCAAGCCATAAAACTTAAAAACAAACTCAGTAGGATGGAAGTAATGAGCAGACATGCTTGTTTTGCAGAGCTCCGCGCTGTACTCAGGGGAAAAGGACACTTTTATTCTCTTTTACTCACAAAAATGTCCAGCAGTTCATATCTGATCATCTGCACCATGTCCTGCACGCTCTGTTTGGACAAAGAGATGCCTTCCACGCTCTGACCTCCGTTCTGGGCAAGGAGGAGGGCTGGGGGGGACACGGAGTATTTACGGGATCTGGAAAAGATGGATGGCAACAAGGATTGGTTGGAGGACTGGACACACACCAAATGTGCTGCACACAGAGCTGGCATCCTCCTGGGGACAGGGAAGTTCCACCCCTGGAAGTGTTCCAGGCCAGGTTGGATGGGGCTTGGAGCAACCTGGGCTAGTGGAAGGTGTCCCTGCCCATGGCAGGGGATGGAACGAGATGAGCTTTAAGGCCCCTTCCAACCCAAACCATTCTGGGATTCTCTGAATTCTGGTGTCACAACCTTTGAAAAATTTCCAGCAGCCTTTGAAAAATAAACTAGACATGCCCCAGAAAAACTGCTGAGGCCACTAATTTCCTCTGTCTCACCCTTCCTCTGAGCAGTGACATCTGGAGCCTCCAGGGCTGAAGTTCCTCAAACTTCCAGAAAACTGCTCTCCCATCTTGATGTCCCCCCTGCTCTTTCACTGCTCAGACTTCTCCTATTTTTGCTTTTCCCACTTTCTCAGCTTTTCTTTAAAACCCTTGAACCCTGTTACCCGAAGAGCACTGAGGAACAAAGCATGAGCTACTCCCCCAAGAGTCTGTGGGTGCAGCCCGAGGATGTTGCTCTAACGTGGAGCTGGACCCCACCAAAATTTTTTGCTTGTTCACTAAGCCAAAAATTAGATCTCCTGGTGCTTATTTTGAGTGAGTTGTGTCCCTTGGATGGAGTCTGAGACCTTCTGTTTGCCTTGGCTTGGGAGGCAGAGTGAAGCCCTGGGTGGGTATTTGCACCACCCAACCTTGGAAGTGAGAAGGAAAGAGAAGCAGGAATAGAATCCAAGAATCCCAGAATGGTTTGAGTTGGAAGAGATCTCAAACACCACCTTGTTTCACCCCCTGCCATGGGCAGGGACACCTTCCACTATCCCAGGTTGCTCCAAGCCCTGTCCAGCCTGGCCTTGGACACTTCCAGGGATGGGGCAGCCACAGCTTCTCTGGGCAACCTGTGCCAGGGCCTCACCATCCTCTGAGTTAAGGATTTTTTTAGGTCATCAATGACAAAGCAAGTGGAGGGAACTGCAGATATTTCCTCAATGTCCAGCTCCTATGGAATTGAGCCTCACACCTCTAAGAATCCTTTGAGCTGTGAGGAAGATCCTCAACTTTCCTCTGTGCTGTTTTGCAAATTAACCTCTATTTATCATTCATTAAGAGTGGCAAAACCTTAAAAAAAAAAAAATTAATTCAGGGATTTTGAACTTCCTAAAATTCCACAGGTTTTAAAGAGATTCTCTGGCTTGGTCATGGCTGAGAGGAGGTGAGGACCCTTGCTCCCTGTGTCTTGAATATATCAACTTGTTCAGCAGCCTTTGATGGGTCTGTGAGGGTGGTGAGGCCCTGGCATAGGTTGCCCAGAGAAGCTGTGGCTGCCCCTGGATCCCTGGAAGTGTCCAAGGCTAGGTTGGAGCAAACTGGTCCAGTGGAAGGTGTCCCTGCCCATGGCAGGGGGGTGGAATGAGATGGGATTTAAGGTCCCTTCCAACCCAAACCACTCTGGGATTCTATTTCATGATTCTATAAGGAAATTTTTTATATACTGCCAGCAAACCACCAAATCCCCCAGGCAGAGCCTACCCCGAAATCCCTTCCCATCTTCCTGGTACTGAGGGGTTGTATTGTTGCCTGGGACAGCTTTCTATTTATACAGCAGGGCCATTCATTGGGTAACACGAGTCTTGCATTTAAATCAAAAACATCTGCAAACAAATGCTTGGCAGGAACCTGAGACATGGATGTGGAAATAAATAACGACCTCATTCAAAGCATTTCTTCCTCAATGCCTTTTTCCCCTTCGTTAGTGACCAGCAGAGCAGGTGCCTGCTGAGCAAACAGCTTTGCTAACAACACCTTTGTGTTTCCTGCAGACCTCTTTCTCTGGGAAGAGGGGAATCAGCTCTCCATGACCTGGAAGCCACAAATATTTTCTCCTTGAGCAGAAGAATAGCTTTTCTTTTTCTTAAGAAGGGAAGTGAGTCTGGCTCTTGCATAAGGAATTCCTGTAAGCGTTTACTTTCTACTTACAGTTCAGAAGACCATCAGCTACAGTAGCTTCACCCACAAATCACGGCCAAAATCCAAATTTGGCAGAAGGAGTATCAATATAAACTGTACTAAATATTCCAGCTAAACAGGAGCAGGCTGGAGACTCCTGGAGTAGGAGCAGGGAGGTCTGTTCTTGCATGTGTCAGTGGTGAGAGAACACAGGCTTTTTCTGCTGGTACCTTGTAAGATGATCCTCCTCTCCTTTGCTTTTTCCCTTCTATCAGCTGAGCTGAGATCTTTAGGGAAGAAAAGTCTTGGGGGGTTATGATTTTGGGACCTGCCCAGTGATCTCCCGTCCCAACAAGCCTGGCACTGCCTCACTTCCAAGACACAAGCATGGAGCCCAGTTTGGTTACTGGAGAAGTATTCCCAAGGTATTTTTACACCACGGAAATTCCCGTGTCTCTTGAGGGAGGCATCACATCCGTAGGAAACTAATGAAAATAATTCCCTGCTGCATTACAGGCTGTTAAACCCACACCTGGAAAACAGGCCAAGACCTTCTGGGATTTTTAACTCTGATTTGATAGCTAATTCCTCAGGGAAATGAGACGCCAGGACGAGCTGAAGATTCCCCCTGGATCTCCCTGCTTTCCTAGGCACTGAAGCATCTCTCACACTCTAATCCAAAGCACTTTGCCCCTTGCTGAAATCTTAATGACATAGTTAAGTGCTCAGATCCCATTAGCTCCAATTTGGCTTAAAGTTAGGGATGCAACTGATACTTATTCCACCAGGAATTGGCCAAGGAAGCCTTGACTTTGCCTTCACCATGTGTGCAGGAGGAAGGCTGCTATATTTTTCCAGCACTCTTCCTCCCAAAGCTCTGTCTGGAAATGGTGGCCAGATCTTGCTCTTGCCAGGGGGAGGGATAAGGGGGGAACATCTATCAGGAAAAAAAGATCCATGGTAAGAGGATGAAAAGGTAGAGGTAGATTCCTCCCTATCCCTTGTAGCTCCCAGATAGATGTGAGTGCCCACAGGGAAGCTGGATGAGATCAAAGCTCCAAGGCAGCTCCATGGCAAGACAGCATTTATTCCCAGACTTCCAAAGCCTTTTCCTGTTCCCAGACTCAGTGCCCACTCCAGGCCCCTCTCCTGGCTGCTCTTGCCAACTGAGGGCAGCCATCAGAACAAGTGAAGGGACCACACAAAGAGGAAGGCCAGGGACTATCCATCACTTTTTCCTTATGGAAAGAGAAGGGCAGAGCTCTTTTTATTCCTTCACACACTGATGGTATAATTTTTCCAGCCTGTTTTTTCCCTCCACAGAAGTTTGTATGAGGAACACAACCAGATCCAGGGGGGCTGGCAGGGCTGGAGGACTGAACAGGGCTGAGTGAGTTGACCACGGACAGGCTGAGAATCAGTGGCAGAACCAAGGTCACAACTCCCTTGGGATGAGTCCTGAGCAATCTCCCAGTCTCCCTACAGTACTAAGTCACTCAGCCTGGCCAGTGACACTTGCTCCAGGCACTGCCTTTCACTAAATGCAGACCAGTTTGAATAATTCCCAGGGAAAAAGAGAAACAACTTACAAAGCCAAGCCATCATCTTCAAAATACATCCCCATCATTACATGGCCACTTAGGATGTTTCCTGCCTCTTCAAAAGCTTCCCTGGCTGGAAAAAAAAAAAAAAAAAAAGATAAAAATACAAGAATAAACAATAGAAAAGGAGGTGTTGAGGTTCCTCCTGGAAACCAATCGATGCCTGTGCATGTAACACCCTCCCACGGTGAACTGTCAGGAATGAAACCAGGATTAGGGGCTCATGAGAAATGGCTGCAGCTCAGGGCCACAGGCCACGGGAGGAGGAGCTGGCAGCGACCAAGGATGAGAGGAAAATTCCCATTCTGAGAAGAGGGTTTGCTCTTCAGTCACCAGCCCTGTGTTTCCAGGATCTGCTTGGTAGAGGCACTGCTGGAAAATGAAATGTCTTTAAGGGCTTTAAGTCTGTAAGTGTTCTTAGGAACAGGAGCAATTATAAGTCTAAACAGAAATCTTACGAATCCCAGTGACCTTTGGGAAATGACAGATGGTGACTTTACAGGAGCAGTGTTAAGAGCCCAGAGATAAACCAACCTCTCCTACGAGTGCCTTGGTTTTATCCAGTTCCTCTGAGCAGGCTGGGACTGTCATAGGATGGGGAAGGAGCAGCTTGGGGCTCTTTTGATCTGTCACAGCTGAGACTGAGAGCAGAGCCCCAGAAGGAAGCCGACTCCAGAACTGGTTTATTCCCTTATAAAACAGCCTCAGTTTTCAAAGAATCCCAGGATGGTTTGGGTTGGAAGGAACTTTAATGTTCATCTAGTCCAACCCCCTGCCATGGGCAGGGACACCTTCCACTAGCCCAGGTCGCTCCAAGCCCTGTCCAACCTGGCCGCGGTTTTCGGCAGTTGGATCCACGGGAAAGCCAAGCTTTGTGGGAACATGCAAAGCACTGTGTGTGAGCTTGTGCAATGCAGTCAGAGACCAGAGAACCAAACAGCTGCTGCCAAAGGTGGGGTGAGAACAGGGCGGATTTCAACACCACCACCACTCCTCCTCCTTTGGATTGAGCAACCGAGAGCAACCGAAAAGGCTCTTCTGACTTAGGGAGAGTGAGAAATGTCCCTCCTTGGAGAAGGCAGGGTTTTGCTGAGAATTAAGGTTCTGTCTCAGATACAGCCGTGATATATGTTGCTTTATAACTTCAGTGAGATCAGTCAGACACTAGTTGTGTTCCTCAGGACATTCACTGTCACGGCACGACGGGCCAGCCCACGCTCCTGGGACCATTGACTCACCTCAGTAGACAGGGTCACCTCACAAATGGTCACTTTTTGGTTCTTTGACTCCTCTTTTCCAGCTACACCCAAAGCCATATTTTCCATTGTGTCCCACAGGGACCATAAACTGTCATTTAAGCTATTTTCCTTTTCAAATGGAAGCTTAGACCCTTAAGGAGTGTCCCATTGAGGGTTCAGACATTGTCATAGAACCCCAGGATAGTTAGGGTTGGAAGGATCCTTAAAGCTGATCTCATTCCAACTCCCTGCCATGGGCAGGGACACCTTCCACCACACCAGGTTGCTCCAAGCCCCGTCCAACCTGGCCTTGAGTAATGCCAGGGATGGGGCAGCCACAGCTTCTCTGGGCAACCTGTGCCAGGGCCTCACCACCCTCACACTCAAGAAGAATTCCTTCCCAGTATCTCATCTCACCCTGTCCTCTGTCAGTTTGAAGCCATTCCCCCTTGTCCTGTCCCTCCAAGCCCTTGTCCCAGGTTCCTCTCCAGTTCTCTTGGAGCCCCTTTAGGCCCTGGAAGAGGCTCTCAGGTCTCCTGGGAGTCTTCTCTTCTCCAGGTGAACACTCCCAGCTCTCCCAGCCTGGCTCCAGAGCAGAAGGTTTCCAGCCCTTGGAGTATCTCCATGGCCTCCTGTGACTTGCTCCAACAGGTCCATGTACTTAGTAGGAAACAACACACATACAACACAGCTGGTGACAGAGTTTGGCTAGTTCATCTTGAGATACAGAGAAACCACTCTTGATTAGGTTTGAAGTTGGTTTCCAGCTCTTTTGGTCTTTGGTTACCTGATTTAATTAGCGCTGAAGGAAAAGTTCACATCCCAGGCTCCTCCAAGGAGCAGGTCTAGAGGCTTTAAATCCTCCCTGGAGACATAAACTCGTATTGAAGTGCCTGGAGTAGCTCTGGCTGCTGGAATTCTCTTCTAAATAAGGACAACCTTCAGCAGAATCCAGGCTTACTCCTTTCATCAGGGTCATTCCTGATGAGATCCTCATTCCCTCTCACACTTCCAAATTGTCCCATATTTTGGGAGCTGTGCCAGACCCAGAGCCACACACCAGCCCGTATTTCTGCACAGCTCACAGCAACAGTCCCCCGACTCTGTGCCAGAAACCCCCCAGATTCACAAAGAAGATGCACTTCTAAAGAATCTATTTCAATACTTCCTAGGAAATTAGTCCCTCTGAGAGCCCTGTTGGAAGGCCCTGTGGCACCTGATCAGGTACTGCAGCACATTCCTCGAGCTGGAATCCCAGCTGCCTTCCACGACGCTGCTGTGAATTGCAGGAGCACAACCTCACTGATTTGGAAACGAGAAGGAACAAAGCTGCCACATGAGGAGGGGTCTAAAATCCCTGCAGAGTTTTGGGAGACAGGATCTGAGGACCTCCCCTTATCCCTCGGGAAGGAGGAATCTCCTGACCATGCTCTCCAGTAGCACCTGGAGCATCTCTCACTCCTTGAACACTTGGCTTCCACTGATGCTGCCAAGCCCTGTGAGGCGCCAGAGCAGCGCAGGACACAGGTTTATTTTTAAGTATTTGCCACAGGGTTTAGGACAGAGTCTTACTTCCAAGGATCTTCCAGTTTCTGCACAGAAAACAAACCGCTCCTCTAAAAATTCTGCAAGTTTCCAGGAAAACGCTCGTCCGTTGCCCTCGTAATACCATTCCCCTCTTCCTAATAAATATTAATTATGATTTTTCCCACAAGCCTCTTTTAGTTCAGACCCACCAAAGGGCTTCTTAACATAGTCCTCACGCTAAGGGTTGGAAAAAATCCAGAGATTTATTTAGCTGAACGTCTCTGTCTCAGTTAACTAGAAATGGCAACGACCTGGTGCCATCGCCGGTGCAGGATAGAGCAGGAATTCTTGCCGTGAGAAAACGACTGGAAATTCCAGATAAGCCCGCAGGTTGATAAGAGGAGCAGTGTGGTTTTCCCGACTCCAGCCTGGTTTGGTGCCTGAACAGCTGGCTCCAGTTTTCTGCTCCCTCAGGCCATTCTGCGGGAGGCTCCAACACCCCCGGGTTATGGGAGGAGAACACTTCCCGAATTTCATCTCCCTTGGCACCTGCGGCTGAGTTACCCCAGACTGCGGATGCCGTTCCAGATTGTAGATGGATATGCCCTGGGGGAAGAGGGAAAGAGCTGCCTGGAAACCTCCAGCGCTCTTGTCTGCACAGGAGGAAATGAACAACTTCTATAGAGAATCCCAGAACGGCTTGAGTTGGAAGTGACTTGAATGATCATCCAGCTCCAACCCCCTGCCACGGGCAGGGACACCTTCCACTAGCCCAGGTTGATCCAAGCCCTGTCCAACCTGGCCTTGGACACTTCCAGGGATGGGGCAGCCACAGTTTCTCTGGGCAACCTGTGCCAGGGCCTCACTCTGCAGAGCTGGGACCTTCCCACCCCACGGCCTCTCAGTTGCCAGCTTCCCCTGGGAATCACTGCCTTGAAAAAAGGAGAACTTGCTGATCCTGCTTAAGATCAAACTTTCAGATTATTGTTTATTTTAAAGCTCCGTTGTGCCTCTGAACTTCGGTTTAATGCAAACCAAGCTACTTTCTCAAGTGAGGGGCTCCAGAGGGAATCCACTGTGCCCAGAGATAAGGACAAAATAGAATGTCTGGAACCAACTGGAAAACACTTGGGCTGTGCTCACTGAGCCAGCTGACAGCTAATTCCCTATTTTCTTCAGGACCATCTAATCTGGTAAATATAGCAGAAAATCTTAGTGATCCCAAAAAAACCTTTAGTCCAGCCCAGAGAAGCTGTGGCTGCCCCATCCCTGGAAGTGTCCAAGGCCAGGTTGGATGGGGATTGGAGCAACCTGGGATAGTGGAAGGTGTCCATGCCCACAGCAGGGGGTAGGAAAAAATGATCCTTAAAATCCCTTCCAACCCAAACCATCCCATAATTCTATGATTTGCCTGAAACACGACACAATGTTCCCTTTCCAGACTGACTTTATTCCCTCTCCCTTATCATATAAGATTGTCACATGAAAAATCACCACAGCTCTGGGATCCATTTCCCTATTTTTGCAAAGGGCCCTGGAAACCCAGTGGATCCTGGACCACAGCTATGGCAGGGAAGGGATGATACTGGAGCCCATCCCAGTGACTCAGAGCAGGCAGGGCTGGGAGAGTGTCACTGCTCCAAGTTTCAGCCACTGCCCAGGACTGCACTGACCGAGACTACAGAGTGAGACAAATCCAAACAAGTTCAGGACGCTCCTTCCAGCAGCTCTGCTTTGCATTTCTGTGTCCACCTATTTCAAAATTCACAACTGGATTTCACTGAGTTATTCACATTTCACTCCTTTTGAGGCAGGAAATCTGTATTTCACCTTACTGCTGTTTTGGTTTTAAAAAAGTAAAGGTTTCGGATTGTGTGTTGAAGAACTGGGATCACCCCATTTTCAGGAGGAATCAGCAAGATAATTATGAATCCAAGTGTGGAAAGGGCTTTTTTTAAGGAAGAATATGCTGTGACATGTTGTACATGGACTACAGGAAGAGGCTGATGGATCTGGGCTAAGTCAGAGGCCAAGAGGGAATTTAATGCCAGCCTGCAACTATTTTGAAGGGACTCACAGAGAGGACAGAGCCAAACTCTTCAGGGTAAGGAGCAGGAGATACAACAGGGACAGATTGCTGGGAAGTTACTACTCCCACAATGGGTGTAGTAAACACACTTGGCAGCTGAATGTCCTCTGAGCAAGGTATGGACCCCAGGTCCCCCATCTGGAATGACCTGCAATCCTCTCCTTGTAAAGCTAGAAAGGGTAGTGCCAGGCAGGCTGTGTTGTGAACTTCCAAGCAACCTGGAAGAATCCCTCTCCCACCAGGAACGAAGCTGAAGAGTGCTTAACCCACAAGCACCACACTGACCTTCACTTGTGGCTGTGCTAAACACTCCCAGAAGGGAAGTGTGGTGATGGGATGACAGCTCAGGTGGAAACTCTCCTCTTAAATATCCTTCTGCTTCTTCCATCGTGGCCAGTTTCAGCGGGCAGGAAACTCGGCTCCTATGGAAAGGCAGAGGAAAAACGTGGGTCTTTGTGAGGAAGAGACAAAAGGGCAGCCTCAATCCAACAGGGCCCCCAGCCCAATGTGACAACTGTCATGCCTCCATAGAGACAAAAATTGGTCATCTGGGAAGGGAGGACAGACAGAGAAAGGCACTGGAGCTGATTATGAGGAAGAGAGAACAGCCCTGAGCCACTCTGGTTGCTCTGAGATCCTTGGGATCCCCATTAAAAATAACAGAGAAGGAATTCTAGAAAAAAAACCAAAAAAGTGGGACAGTGACAACAGAAGGATGTGCTGTGCAAGAACAGATGTTCCCTGAGACTGAAAAGCACAAAGAGTTATTAGGTTAATTTCCAAACCAGGTCTATAATCAGATCTGGCATTATTTTTCCAATAGGGATTTCCATTTCATGAAGTGGATCTGGCAGATCTCCCCATGTGGGGACTCCTCACTTACAGGATGATGAAGCTGGTGAGCTCTTCAGTTCCCCACATGCCATCATATGTCACTGACTTTTCTCCCTTCCCATAAATCTTGATGGTGGGAAACTGGGTGACATTCTCCTGGGTGCAAATTCCAGGCCAGTCCCAGCAGTTCACCCGGGAGAGCAAAACCCCAGGAGTTCCTAGAGTGGAAAATAAATACTTAAGAATAATATGAAAACCTAAAAGTAATGATAAATTGGTGGGAAAATAGAGGTTTTTACTGGCTCATTTGGATATTATTGCATATATTTGTAATAATGCTCTGAGAAACCTCAAAATCCAGCCCCGGATGCACAATCCCTTTGAGTACAGGACATTTCCCTCTTGAAATCAGTCTGACACTTTTTGGCCACAGTAATAATTATTTCCAGGCTGTGAATCTATTAAATATCCCATCAGGTATGGACAGATCCAAACAACAGAGAGAATGATCTCAGGGAAGTGAGAGGTTGTACTTCTCAGAAAGAAATTCCCAGAGACATTCACATCTGGCTGGTAACTCAAAGGGACACCACAGAATCCTGAAGCAACTCTCTGAGAGCATAAAGTAAGGAAAGGCACTGGAAATACCTTAGGAATAAGGCCAAGAGGAGAAACAATACAGGTTCTCATTTACAGGAAAGAGGGAAGATGAAGCTTGGCATGGAAGAGGATGATGCAGTCAAGGTTTTTTCACTTATTAAGGTGCTCAGTGGTGAAAAATGTCTGTTCTACCTCAAGCACGAAGCCAAACACACACAGAGTGGTCAGAGGGGGTGTAAGAAAGGCAGATGGAATAAAACAGTTTGGTGGCATTCCCCCCACCCTGTGCTCTCAGGCACATGGTGGGATTCTTGGGGTTATCCTGTGCAGAGCCAGGAGTTGGACTTGATCCCTGTGGATCCCTTCCAACTCAGGATTTTGTGGGATTTCATGCCAGCCATTCATCTCCCAGCCACCACCAGACACCTGTCTGACCTTGAGAGAGGGGTCTGACAAATAAGGGAGAGGGAAAGGAAGAACATGTGGGAATTACAGGGTAGTCAGTCCAGCTGTGGCTCCTGGGAAAAGTCCTAAAAAAGTGATAATCTCAAGGGATTGGTGAGCAGTGAAATAAAGGAAGGTTGGTTCCCTGTCTGCTCTCCATGAGCCCAAGACTTCAGAAACTCCAGCATGTCCTTCATCCCAGATTCACGGAGTCACAGAATGGTTTGGGTTGGAACTCATCTCATTCCAATCCCCTGCCATGGGCAGGGACACCTTCCACTAGACCAAGTTTCTCCAAGCCCCATCCAACCTGGCCTGGAACACTTCCAGGGATCTTATCTTTCTTTCGTCTTCAGGCTGGGTGAAGACCAGCACATGCTGCTGCTGCTCCATGGCTAAGCCTGGCCTAACCCAGCCAGGTGAACCATCACCAGCTTCACTCCCATCCCCTCCTTGGCTTCCAGCCTCCCCTGATCTGCCTCCCACCCACTCACAGCCCTGGCCAAGGACAGCCAGGCTCTGTGCAGTTGTCCATTCCCACTGCAGGAATGATTATCTCAAAAATCTTCACTCCTTCCCTAAACTTCTTTGAACAGGATTCAACAGCTACACGGGAAAGATGGGATGAAACCTAGAGACAAGTACACACATGGATGTAGACCAGTGTCCTTCAGAAACCAGGGCTGGGGCAGGTGATGAGGATTTGCCAACAGATCAAACCAGCCAGCCTTTCTTCTCTCCCTGTTCTGGGTTTAGATCCTGATCACTGTTTTCATCAAAGGCCTGGCTGATGGAATAAAACATATCCAATCTCCAAATGATCCAAAGCCCAGAGGGGCAGAAAGCAATTTGAAGGGCAAAGTGTAAGGACAGCAGCACTCCATGAGGAGAAGCAGGATGCACAGATACCATCAGTGCTGCAGAAAAGGGGTGAACTCCCAACAGCATCTGAAAGGCATGGGAGGAAAATTGAGTTTTTCTGTCCTGGAGAGACCTCTGCTGAGCCCAGCGAGCCAGGCTGGGAAACACTTTTTTGGAAAGGCTTAAGCAAATGAGAATCTGGAGAGGCTTGGAAGACATGCCTGCTGAGGAAAAACCCAAAGAAGTTTTGACTGGAAACTGCCAGGAAGAAAGAAACAATAAAATCTAACAGCACATAAAGTCTGCTCTGGAGGGGACAGTGAGATCAAGGACAAGCAACAACCCACTCCCAGGTGGAGAGGTTTGACCAAATATCAAAACAAGCTACTGAAAATCAAACACAGCTGAGTGTTGCACAACCTCTTGTTGCCCAGAGACTGGACTCCCCATCTCTGGAATTGTTCCAGGCTGGGTTGGATGAGACTTGGAGCAACCTGGGCTCGTGGAAGGCGTTGCATCCATGGCAGGGTGCAATGAGATGGGCTTTAAGGTCCCTTCCAACCCAAATCGTTCTGTGATTCCATGAGTATTTTTGGCAGAGAAGCTGTGGAAGGGTTTTAATGGTGTGTCCAGCTCTGTGGTCACCGATGGGTGGGAAGAAAGGTGAAAGAGGAACACAAAATCCCACTGTCCTATGATTTTTGGTGCTGCTAAACCCAGCAACAGCGAGAACCTCTGTCCAAGGGGTCTTAGAAAACCAGGACAAGACAAATCATCAATATTATAAGGAACGAGAGAAAACAAGAATCCCAGAAACTTCTAATCCTTTGGAAGGCAGGACTGGCATGGTGCTGGAGTGTGTCCAGAGAAGGGAACGGAGCTGGGGAAGGGTCTGGAGCACCAGGAGTGGCTGAGGGAGCTGAGGGGGCTCAGCCTGGAGAAAAGGAGGCTCGGAGGGGACCTTCTGGCTCTGCAACCCCCTGACAGGAGGGGGGAGCCAGGGGGGGTTGTTGGGCTCTGCTCCCAGGGAACAAGGGACAGGAGGAGAGGAAACAGCCTCAGGCTGCACCAGGGGAAGTTTAGATTGGATATTTGGGGAAATTTCTTCCTCAAAAGGGCTGTCCAGCCCTGGCACATCTGCCCAGGGCAGTGGTGGAGTCCCCACCCCTGGAGGGATTTCAAAGCCATGTGGATGTGGCACTTGGAGACATGGGTCAGTGGTGGCCTTGACTGTGCTGGGGAAATGGTTGGACTTGATGATTTCAAGGTCTTTTCCAACCTAAACAATTCCACAGGTGTATTAAAAAAACAGCTCATCTGAAGAGCTGGTCCAAAGGCTACCAGATGAAAAAGAAGTTATGTACCGAAGTGCCACACTTCAAGAGGAGGAATCCAACATGGAATGGGAAACAACTACCCAGAAAATATCACACAGTGGTCTCCCAAATCCTCACTTCAGATTTAGGCTCCATGGATACACATTGGTAAATCATGCAGGTGATTTTCATGCCTTTGAGCTACGACTTCACCCCGTATCTTTGGAATTCATTGGTCAAGAAGACCTCACAAGCACAGAGGAGGGAAGCAGAACCATTTTTCACCACAATATGTTGCTCTTCTTAGATGTTGGTTTCTTCTCTTCTTTGCAAAAAAAAGGCCAATGATACACCTAAGAAATGCTCAGCACTGTCTCACCTTCACAGCCTCTTGGCTCAAGGGTCCTGCTTCCAAAAAATTCCCATCTTGCAACAGCAAACCAGAGCTGCAGGAGCCCCAGTTGCACTGGGAATGGCCCGTTCTTGCTCCAAGGGCAGAAAATGTGCTCAGCTCAGCTAAATTGAGGGGGAACAAAAGAGAGAACATTTGGGGGCTGTAAACTTCACTTTGTGATGATCTGCTGAACATCTGTTATGGGATGATTCACGGGGTCATTCCAGTCTCCAACCTCCTCCATTCCCGTGCCTTGGTCCCATATGGCCTGTTCTCAGTGCCACTTTGCACAAGGAACTGGGATCAAAAGCAGGACCTGGTTCTGCAACTCATAACGTGCCTCAAGCTGGGGTGACTCATGCCTCAGACAGCTGGTCCTCCCAGCCCTTGGGAAGAAAGCTCCACCCTGGAGAGCAGGCAGGAATACCAGCACTCCTGGGGAGCTGTGAGACTGCCCCAAGCCATACCCTGTGTTTTATTCTCAGTCCTGCACAGCTCAAGGTCTTCTGCCTGATCCAGACTTCTGTCCTTGGATCCCAGCCATCTCTGAGAGCCCAGGGACCACTATCCTTTGAGGTCTTCCAGCTCCTCTGGGAGCTGGTCCTCCCAGTTCCCTGGGGGTCCCTCAGCAGCAGAGACAAAGGATCTCCAGATCCACTAACGCAGCCGTGCTCCATCCCCTCTGAGGTCGTGGCACAGAAAGCAAACTGGATTCATTCCATAGGTCACAATATGGCCTAGGAGTGTTTGGTGGGACCTAACTGATCACAGAGGAAAGGCCCTGACCCCAACCAGTTCATCTGTTTGTGGCTGGTTTGTTATCAAGTGACTCAAGAAACCCGTGGTGAAATCCTGGCCGTGCAGAATCTGCCCAGGTTTGGCCACTGCCTCAGGATGAGGCTGAGTTTTATCCATGGACTCTCCATGTTGCTCCTCCAGCTGGTCTGGCTGCTGGGGAGTCCAAAAGAAACCCCAAACCATCAACAACCATAATATTTCTAACAACAACAACAGCCTCTCCTGACCCTTCCTGTTTATTCCCGGGATTTCAGTCCAGATCAAAGCTGCTGGTGACTTTCCCTCCATGCAAACTGTGGATGCAGAACTGCTTTCATCCAAACCACAGCACTGTCCACAGCATTCCCAGGAGGGTTTCTTGGAAGCCTATCCCACTGCATCTGCTTCCCAGAAAATTGGCTGTGTCCTCTGCAGACTCCATCCACGTCCCCACTGCTGAATCCTCTGCAGGACACAGTGTCCAGTCCCAGGGGAGTTCTATCACCAGGAAAAAATGAGCCTTGACGGAGAAGAAAAATCAGGAGAAGGCACCAGGAACCTTCAGAGGTGCTGGAACAGCTCTTACATGGATCCTTGCAACTTTCCTGCTGCGCTGCAGGGAGTTGGGAATGAAGCCACCTCAGTGCCCCTACAGCCCAGGGGAGAAAGAGGCACTCCTGGAAAAGATTCAGCTCATCTAAGAACCCACTTCTCTCCACAAACCAGAGTGGGATGGGGCTGAGGACCTGAATGAAGCTGAACTGGTGTTTACAGTGCTCAGGAACTGCTCAGACCCTCTTGAAGGATCACTCCCTCCTGCCTTTATTCCCAGACTCCCCCATGTGCTGTCTTTAAGTGCTGCTGATTCTTCACCATCACATGTTATTTATGGAGTTCTGTGGCCACCTGTGAGATTTCCCACACAATTAAATCAGTCTCCAGGCCCTGGAAGCACCATCAGTGTAAATCCTCCCTCTGACGCCGTCCTGCCCAGTGGATCTGGGCCTGCCCACACCTGTCTGTCCTGCCTTCCTCCAAACCCAGGGCTAAATTACAGCTCCTTTCCAGATCAAGTAATTCCAAGGACAGGAGAGTTGATGTGCCACCCAGCTGGGCAGATGTAGTGCATCTCCTTGGCCTGTGCAGACCGAGGCCTGAGGGGCTCAAACAGGACCCTGTTTCCATGTCACAGGCCACAATCCCTGCTGTTTGCTCCTCTTGGATCCAAAGCCTCCTCATGTCACCCACTGGCACCGGTACTGTGTCCTGAGCCTTCCCAAACTCTTCCTCATGCAGTCACTGTGCCCACCAACATCACCAGAACAGGATCACAGAGTGGTTTGGATTGGAAGGGGCATTAAAGACCATCTTGTTCCAGCCCTGCCACAGGCAGGGACCCCCTCCACTACCCCAGGCTGCTCCAAGACCTGTTCAATCTGGCCTTGAACACTTCCAAGGATGGGGCATCTGGAATCACAGAATCATTAAGGTTGGAAAAGCCCTCTAAGATCATCGAGTCTAACTGTTCCTCCAGAACTGCCAAGGCCACCACTGACCCATGACCCATGCCACATCCACATGGCTTTTAAATCCTTCCAGGGATGGGGACTCCACCACTGCCTTGGGCAGCTGTGCCAGAGCTGGACAACCCTGGTTGTCCATGAAGAAATTTTCCCTAATATCCAGCCTAAACCTCCCCTGCCACAACTTGAGGCCATTTCATGTCATCCTGTCACTTTTTCCCTGGGAGAAGAGACTCTGCCAAGATCCCTAAACAAGAAACGAAGGACTCTTCCTAAGCAACATGGATCTGCCTTCCATAAGAGTTTGAGGGGAAAAAAAAATGAGTGTGTTCCAGGTGAGGTATCACCAATATCCTCTCAGCCTCTGGGTTCCTACTGCCAGGAGCAGGAGCAGTGTAAACCCCTCAGCCCCAGGGCACTTTACCTTTCAGGTGATCGGCCACCTCGGAGTAAGAGCGCAGCACTGCCAGGGACACAGCTTCCCCTGGAACAGAGGAGAGGGGAAACACACCCTGAGGGACAGGCAGGTGACACACAGGACCCCCCCTGCTCTCTGACAATGTCACATTACGAGTCTCTGCATCCTGAGGTGCTTCAAGCTCTGACTTGAAATAATAAGGAAAATCGAACTTTATGCTTCTAGACTTCTGTTTTTTTATGTTTTGGCTCTCTAGGCCATCCCATGAGCCCACGATACCATAATTTCCCCTCTTGTCCTATATTTTTTCCTTATAAAATGAAGGTTAAAAACCTATGAACATGGATATCTCCTGTCCTGGAGGATGTTATCACACATTATCAGTCAACGAAAAGAACTGATTTAATCTCATTGCTAACAGTGGTGGGAGACACACAGGGCAAGATGAGGCATTTCTTTATGGTTTAAACCTGTCTCCAGGATCCTGGAAAGCATGGTGAGCACCCCAAGGTTAGGGAAGGGTCAGCCAGGCCATGTTTCATACTCACAACTTGCATAAAACAGCACCACTGTCCGGGCAGCCTCCGAGAGGGAAGAGCGGAAGGTCTCCTCTGTCAGGACAAGGACCTGCTCCAGGGGCAGCTCTCGCTTCTTGTCCCTGGAAACTGCTTCCACCACCTGGTCATCCTGGATGTCTGCAAGGGACCCACAGGTGTGCACAGGGCAGGGGGAACTGCAGCCCCCTGAGCCACCCCAGCAGCAGGTTTTTGTAAGGCAGAACCTCCCAGCAGAGACATGGAGGTAAGCAACATCCTCTTGTGGGGAGAGGAGGGACAGACACACAGACAAACCCATCAAAATGAGCATATCCCACTTCACATCACTTCTGCCCTTGGATTTGAACACTATTCTTTGAGCATGTTGGCTCCTCTGAGATCCTGCCCCAATTTTTTTTTTTTGGAAAGCACACCCAATTCTGCACAGAGAACAAAAGCATTTTCTATTACGCTTTGTAGGGACCAGCATTTTCTCCCTGGAGAGGGCAAGTCTGGAACTGCTCTTACAAAAACATGTCTCTAACCCCTTCCAAAGGGACTGGTAACTCTGAGGCTCTTCAGATCTTGTAGAGGACACTGTTTTGGGTGCACTTTAAACCCCTCACGTCTCTGACTCTGGTGCATCCCAGCACAAGCACCCCAGTTCCTCACTCAGCACTTCTGTGACTGTTCCTCTCATGGCTGCTGACTTTTCTTCCTGGTGTTTCCCCTAAAAATTATACCAGTCTGTCATATTTCAGTGATCTCAGAGAATGAGAGAGCCATTTTGTGGCCACCATGATGTGACTGTGATAGTTTGCAAGTGTTCTCTAATGTTTTAACGTGTCTCTAGCAGACGCTGATTGCACATCCTGTCTGATAACAATCAGCTTTTCACTGCTTAATGCACACCTTGATTGTTATTCTCTTTTTCATCCTCATCTTCCTCTTCCTCCTCCTCCTCCTTCTCCTCATCCTCCTGGATTTGTTTGACCTTGTTCTTATCTTCCACCAGGGTTATAACTTCATCAGTGTCTTCCAAGACCAGGTATTGGATTGGCATTCCCTGCAGAAAACAGAATAAATCAGTGGGAGCAAAACATCACTTTCTGTCTGCAAATCAAACTCATGGGGCACCATCACCCAGCTACTTATTTTTAGGATACGCCAACAGATCCCTAAAGCTGCCAAAACAGGGGGACATCCGAGTTATGTTTCTTTAGCCCAGTTTCACCTGTGCATGAGTTTTTTCTCACTCCAGGCTGATGTCTCCTTGTGAGGAAGTAAATGTGGCTAAGTGGGATCCTGTGGTGAAAGTGAACACCAGCTCCACCTCCCAGCAACTTAACATAGATCCAACACTGCAGGAGAAATCCCAGTGGCCAAGCAGGGAAGGAGAGCATCAAAGTACAGGGTCCACTTGGATATCTCCTCATTAGGGGGGTCAGGCTGGGTCCAAGCAGCCCACCACAGCCTGGGAAACTGGCCTAAAATATCCTTTATCTCATGGAGCTCAGCCAGGAAGAGCATTCCCAAGAGTACAGGGGCTGCCAACCCATGGAAAGGAAAGAGCAAAATGTATTTCTCAGAAATGAGACCTTGTCGGCTTAAAACCAGTCCTGGCTCTGGCTCAGACAAAGGCACTGGAGAGAAAAGGGAAATTTTATCATGAACTGAGAGAAATGACAAACTGCTGGCACCTCCCCCGGGCTCTGAGAGGAGCAACACAACATGCACAGTGCAAATCCATCACCGGGGCATGGGAAGCCCTGGGGGGATGCTCAGGTCTGATCCTGCGTCTCTGCAATCCCAAGTGTGACAGTTCAGGTAATTCAGGGCAATGTGTGCTCCCTGGAATCTGTCAGCACCCAATTTCATCTTCCCTCACAAGCTGGGTCAGGCCCATCCAGAGTTTAGCTCATCTTGATCAACCTCATTTAACTCACACCCTGCCCTTTTCTCAGATCACTGCCAGAGGCACTTGGTTACATCAGCTCAGCACAGACCTTTGGTTGTTTGCTTTAGTTTCACACTCATTCCCTCTCCTGTCTTTTGACACCTTTCCCAAAGGGATAAGGACCTTTAGAAGCCCAAATCTTTGGGGAATTTGCACTTGGATACAGTTCACAACCTTGTGTTGCCTTAAGGTGTAAAGGAGATGTCACCCTGTGTTTTGAACCCAAAATAAACTCAGTATTTTATCTTTCCCATCAGGTACAATCACTGTGCAGCACCCAACCTGGGCAATTCCAAATCACAGAATCATCATGGAATGGTTTGGGTTGGAAGGATGCTTAAAGATCATCCAGTTCCAACCCCCTGCCATGGGTAGGGACACCTTCCACTAGCCCAGGTTGCTCCAAGCCCCATCCAACTTGGCCTGGAATACTCCCAGGGATGGGACATCCACAGCTTTTTTGGACAACCTGTTGCACACATGTGCATCTTGGAAAGGCTCTTCCCCTTGAGCTTCAGGGAATGCTGTCAAATAACAACAGAGCCAAGGAACACCCCAACACCTCTCCAGAGCACCATGCCCAGGTAGGGAAATAAGAGTTGTACAGCAAAGAAATCCAGTGTCCAACCTCATCTGGTGTCTTCAGAGCGACGTTGGACCGGTGCAGAACGTTCAAATCCACGAGGTCCCTTCCAAAATACACAGTGGACATTAGATGGGGCAACATGTAAGGTCACCCCTCCTCTTTCTGCCCTTAATTGGAGGGTAAAATACAACCTTCCACCAGTGCTAAGTTTCCTTTCCAAAATCTCTCTCAGTCTGATTGGTTTTCCACTTCTAAGCCAGCAACACTTCCAAACTAATCTCAGGATATAGCCTGGTTTTACTGCCTCCCATCCAAATTTAATCCCACCGACTGACATCCTGGAGTAACCAAGATTGGAGACACCACAAAAATCAAGAAGAGTCCCAAAACAATTGAGAGAAATACCTGGACAAAAGGGCAACTCCTGCTTTGCCCAAGAGCTGCCAGGCCACAAACTCTGCTGTCCTCCTGTCGGCCTCGTAGGTCTCTCTCTGGCTCAGGATGAACACCAGGGGTAGCCCGAGCTGTAAGTGGACAGTGGAGACCTTCTCTGGGTCCTCAGCAACCTCTGTCTGGAGAACAGACATGGTCATATTGCAGCACAGCTCCACAATTTTTAGGTGCCTCAGCTCTTCTCCTGCACAGCCCAAGCCACCAAGTGTTCCCCAGCCACAGGAATGAGAAGATCCTCAAGAAAAAGCTTCCAACCCCAATTCCAAAACATCCATCGAGGCAGAACCCACACAACCCCAGTTAAGCTGTTCCAACACGTCATGACTTTCCCTGGTAAAAACCTGGGCCTTATTTTGCATATTGTTTTTTTATGGCTCAGCAACTCCAGATGTCAAATCCCCACTCACTTTTTTTCACCTGGCATCCATTCCCCGGGGCAGTTGGAAAATCCCAGCCACAACATGCAACAGCTGGAATCCTCTCCCTTCCTGCCCTGGACAAGCTGCTTCATGACAGCATGGAGCTGCTTGAGGGTTCCATGGGCCTAATCCAGGAGCCTGGCTGAAGGAGGCACTTCCCAGCTCATCTGTTCATCCTCTTGGATGGGCAGAGATGACCAGTGGGAACAGGAGGCTGATAAAGTTTCTCCTGCCCTACAGAAGGAGGATATAGGAGGGAACCTCCTGTTCCTTGTGCTCACCAAGGCATGAAGGACTGATATCAAATTCCACAGGGTGCTGAGCTTCCCATGGGGAGCCTACAGGAGCAGCTGAGGACATTGGGACTGCCTAGTTTGGGAAAAGAAGGCTGAGGGATGTCCCCATTGCTCTCCACAGCTTCCTGAGGGGATGTTGAGGGGGAAACACTGATCTCTTCAGCACATCCAGGGATAAAACATGTGG
Organism: Corapipo altera; assembly: GCF_003945725.1. NCBI lineage: Eukaryota > Metazoa > Chordata > Aves > Passeriformes > Pipridae > Corapipo > Corapipo altera. The sequence goes on along the minus strand of NW_020884946.1, from coordinate 2,500,297 downwards.
AAATGGTTCACAGCTGCATCAGGGGAGGTTTAGACAGGACAATAGGAAGCATTTATTTACCAAGAGCACTGTCAAACACTGGGACAAGCTTCATATTGAGGTGGTCATTTGGAAAATGTCACCAGTAATTTACTTTAACTTTCAGCCACCCCTGAATTGCTCAGGCAGTTGGACCAGATGCTGCCTGTTACTTGCTTGGACCCAAGCTGGGAGCTTTGCCATTAACTTTTTGGGGAAAGGGTGGATTCTCATGCTCAGCTTTGCCCTCTGCTCTCACCCCCCTCACTCTCTCACCCACCCCAGCTGCCCTCACACCCCCAGCCAGGCGGCTCCTCGTTCCCATCGTACCACCAAGGGAGCCCCCATGAGCTTGAGGTGCCTGTGGATGTTGAGCAGGGTCAGGGGCTGTGCCAGGGCTGTTCTCCTGCAGGGCTGTGCCGGGTCCGTGGCCCTCTGGCAGTGGCAGAACAGCAGCCAGGCAGAGGATACGTCGGGGTCATCATTGCTGTGAGGGAGAAACAAAACCCTGAGCAGGGCTGGAAAATGCCCTGATAGAAGGACCAGGTTTGCTGACATGTTTTACAGGGCAGATGATCCTCAAGTTCAGGGTTTGACAAGGTCGTGGAACAGGCTGAGAGAGCTGGGGGTGTTTAGCCTGGAGAAGAGGAGCCTCCTTAGAGCCCCTTCCAGTGCCTAAAGGGGCTCTAAAAGAGCTGGAGAGGGATGGAATGACAGCACAAGGGGTAATGGCCTTAAATTGAAGGGGGGCAGGGTTAGATTAGATATTACGAAGAAATTCTTGGCTCTGAGGGTGGGGAGGCCCTGGCACAGGTTTCCCAGAGAAGCTGTGACTGCCCCATCCCTGGAAGTGTCCAAGGCCAGGTTGGATGGGGCTTGGAGCAACCTGGGATAGTGGAAGGTGTCCCTGCCCATGGCAGGGGGGTGGAAAGAGGGTCCCTTCCAACCCGAACCATTCTGTGATTCTATGACCTCCTCAAGAGTCTTACTATTGACAGGTACAGCCATGTCCAGGTGCCTTTTGGAACTGTGCTGACCCTCACTCACCAAGTGCTCCCAAATGATCCCAATCCCAAAATAATTGACCCAGCTTGAGAAGGACACAAATAAAGCTTTTCTTGGTGGGAACAGCCTTGCCAGTGCAATGGAGACCCTGGCAGGAGGAGAAGAGCTGAAATCTACAGCTTTGCTCACGTCTTTCACCAAACTGGTGATATCTCACAGGCTGTACAAGGAATATTCCACCTTTTGAACAGCACTGTTTCAGGCTGTGCCAAAGGAAGCAGTGAGATCAAATTCCCTGGATGGCTCCCTGCTTAATTGTTCCTGCTCTGACACCATCACTGGTGTTGGCTGGTGGGTTAACTTTGGGATGTCAGGTGTCTTTTCCTATGCAAACATTCCCCACCCCTAAAACAGGGATCACCGTGTTTGCAAAGGGATGTAATATCTGGAAGATCTTAAGGGATTTAACATATGGAAGAGCAGAGGGCAGCATTAAGCCCCCAGATCCTGCTGCCCTGACTGCTGAAAGCTGTTCCTGTTGGCAAAGCTCCCACCATTCCAGCAGCTCAGGATGTGGCCGCTGGTGCCCTCGCTGCTTTAAGGAGAGTTAAGCCAACTCCTGTCAAATGACAACCGTGCCATCTAGCGGCAGCCACAGCACCCTGTCCCTAATATGCTACAAATAATGGATATTATTTGGCACCTCGGTGGATGGCACCTCGGGAAGGACCACTCTGGTGTCTGCCCTGGTGCCACCTGTGACAAAATCCCAGGTAAATCGATATAGAATTATTAAACTTGGAAAAGCCCTCCAAGACCATCGAGTCCAACTGTTCCCCCAGCACTGCCAAGGCCACCACTGACCCATGGCCACGACTGCCACATCCACATGGCTTTGAAATCCTTTCAAGGATGGTGACTCCACCACAGCCCTGGGCAGCTGTGCCAGGGCTGGGCAACCCTTTCCACGAAGGAATTTTTCCCTAATATCCAATCTAAACCTCCCCTGGTACACACTGAGGCCATTTCCTCTCATCCTGTCCCTTGTTCCCTGGGAGCAGAGCCTGACCCCCCCCCCAGCTCCCCCCTCCTATCAGGGAATTGCAGAGCCAGAAGGTCCCCCCCTGAGCCTCCTTTTCTCCAGGCTGAGCCCCCCCAGCTCCCTCAGCCACTCCTGGTGCTCCAGACCCTTCCCCAGCTCCGTTCCCTTCTCTGGACACGCTCTGGTCCCTCAGTGTCTTTTTTGTCATGAGGGACCCAAACCAGCACAGCTACTCCAAGGCCAGGAACACAAGCAGCAGCTGCTTTTGGAAAAGCAAAACCAGATCTGACTGTCCACCCTTGGCACCCCAGATTTGACCTGGGAATCTGAGAAGCCAGGAGTGAGGCAAACCTTTGCAGGGAAGCAGCTCTCCAAGGTGTGGGGGGGTGTTTGGACATACCCAGTGGCTTTCAGCAGTGCTGCCTCCGTGGTCAGAACAAACTGGTGGATGGTCCCGTAGACAAAGGCTGCCTCCATCACAGCTCTGTGCTCTGGAAAGGGAAAGGCAAGATGAGCTCATTTCTGCTCCCTCCAGATCTCCTGGTTCATCCTTCCCAGGTGTAAATATTGATTCCCAGGCATTTAGAAGCTCTCTGTACAAAGCCACAGCTGTCTGAAGACACACTGAGAAGGGAAGGGAGCAATTACATTCCTGATCCCCAGGATCATCACACAGGTGGTGTTTGTGAATCCATTCCACTGCAGAACCAGAGAGCTGTATTTATTCATTTTGAAGACAGCAACTTGCTTTCCCTCTCCAAGTCTCTGAGAGTTTATGCTCCCAGCAAAACCCTTCTGCTGCAACTCATCCCTTTGGAAACACAGCAAGATGTATGGAAGTGGAGAACTTGTGGCTGGGTGGCCCTTTCAGGTTTCCATTTGCAGCATTTTGGGTCAGAAACTCAGCCCCTGTGCACCTCAGTCAAAAAAGGCTCTGGTAGGAGAGCAAAGATGGAAAGCTGAGTGTCCATACCTGCTGTCCCAGTAGCTGGTACGTAGGCAAAGACCATGTTTGACTTCCCTTTCAACACATTCTCAATGTTCTGAAGGTCTGCCAGCGTTTCAATGTATTTGACTTCATTAAAGAGCAGGGCACTGAGGAGGCAGAAAAGAAAAAAATCTCATTGACAACTGTTTGAAGAGTAAATTTGCAGCCACAGAACCCGTGATGGGAGGAAAAAAAAAAAAAAAAGGTAAAATTTCAGCTTCTTGCTGGCAGGTTGAAGATTCACAGCCAAACAGGGCTGCCCAGATGTGTGCTGGTGATTCATGTGAAGGAGGCAGATTTAACAGGGTCAAACCACATCAAAGAGAGAAGCAAAGCCAAACCTTCTGCTTGGCTGAGAGCAGCCTCTGGAATACTTGGGGTTGGTGTGCAGGCAGAATGTCCTGGGGTTTCACAGGGATGGATGTGGTCTGTACTTACAACAAAACGTTGGCGACGATGGAGTTCACATCAAACAGGGCATCGGTGGGGAACTCTCGGATCAGGATGTTTCCTCTGGGGAGGGAAGAAAAAACTACCACAGGAACTGTGAGAGATTCATTCCACTTGGTGTAAGGGAGCCTGGGAATTCTCTGAAGCCAAGACAGGCACAGAAGGATAGGGAGGATGATGGAGAAATGACAAAGCATGGCTCAAGATGCCTTTGACTCAAGTTGGGAACCGTTCAAGCCCATGTACCATCAGTTAAGCAGGATTCTGCTGCACTCGGGGACATGGGTCAGTGGTGGGCTTGGAGTGCTGGGGGAATGGTTGGACTTGATGGCCTTAAAGGTCTTTTGCAACCTAAATGATTCTGTGGTTGTAAGTATAACAGTCAGTGAGAACTGAGATGCTACAGGAGCCTCCAGAGACCCAGAGCTAAACCTTCCCACCCAGGGCAGAGGAGTCACCCACACCAACAGGAAGAGCATCAGGGAGTGTTTCCTTCCAGGACTAGACCCAAAATCTCATGACATGAGTGTTACTCTGGGGGACTTGGTGGTGGGAGGCCACAGGGACAGGAGAACACTGATGGAGGACTTCTCTTGTGGCTTCATCCCACAGCTCATCCCTCTGCTGCTCCAAGGAACATGGGCAGGATGGGAGGTTTCACACTGAGGACAAAGCATCTGCTTTGCCTGTGTCGGACCTTTTGGGGGCACTTTTTGCTAAACTCTGTAGGTCACTGCTGTGCTCGTGGCTCCTCTCTCCCTCCACAGACATCTCTGACCTCTGACAGTGTTTCCTTCCAACATTTGCACTGGAAAGGAATTCCAGTGCAGTGCCCAGAAATACCCCTCACCTGAACAGGTAGGCTTTCCTCAAGGCATTTTCTTTTCCACAATATCTTGAGACATCCTCTTTGGGACAATTAACCTAGACAGCAAAGGTATGTCATTAGACATTCAGCCCCTACACACATAGAGCACTACAGCTTTCTTCAATTCAAGAGTGCAAACACTGCCTTTCCAAGATTGCTAGGAGAAAAAAATCAATAAAATGCAGTCCAGAGATGGAGACTGGAGTTTGTACTTCAGTTCTCCAGCTCAGCCTCCTAATTTGGGTCGAGTGGGATCAAGAGATCCCATGATCTGCCCAGAATATTCAGGTGACAGATTACTGCTTGCTTATTAAACTTGGCCTGTAGCTGTAAATTAAATAAATATATATAAATATACATATATATATAAGCACTTCTTACAGTCTAAATATACTTAACTGAAATTTTAATTTCCTCATCTAAATCTGCATAAAGTTTCAGATAAAAACTCTTTCATATGAAATATTTATAGCACCAAGTTGAAAAGAAATGAACCAACTCCATCCATCATGGAAATCAGAATAGGTTCCCCAGAGAAGCTGTGGTTGCCCCTGGATCCCTGGAAGTGTTCAAGACCAGGTTGGACAGTGCTTGAAGCAACCTGGGATAGTGGAAGGTGTCCCTGCCCATGGCAGGAGGATGGAAGAAGATGCTCTTTAAGGTCCCTCCCAACCAAAACTGTTCTGTGATTCCATGATCCTATGAAAAACGTGTGTTCATCCCTTCCCTACCCATCTCCTCTCAGATCCTCCTCCCTCCATCCTGCCCAGCAGTTTCCCTCTGTGCCCCTTTACCTTCACCACAGAAATGCCATAGTCCTGGAGGGCCTCGGCCGAGCTCTCAATCTGCTCCAGGAAGGGCTGGGCACCAGGAGAGACTGAAACACAAAAAACCCTCTGCAAGTTCTCAGGGTCAGGAGCATCCTCCGGCCACACACTGAGACCTGGGAGCTGTGCTGGTGCCTCATCCCACTTGGGAATCACACCCGGGGGTCATGAAATGGCAGAACAACAAAGCAAGGCCAAGGATCTCCTCCTAATCCATGACAGTCCTTAGTTCTCCTGCATGTAAGGGATCACCCTTTCCCTGGCAGGTACCACAGAAGAGAAACTCAGCCCCTTTGAGGGGAGAGTTCCTTAGGAGACTGGATTTCTGTTCCATGGTACCTACAGAAAATATTCCAGAAAATTAATGAAGAAGTTTGCAAGGGTGTTCCTGGGGACACAGCCAGGAAAGAACCCATCCCAAGAGGTCTCTGTCTGCCTGAGCACTTGGAGATGCACAAACACTGAGCTTGACCAGCTCCCTCTGGGGTTAAAAATCTCAAGAATTGCCTCTTCAAAAAGGAGGACCACAAGCTGATTGGAGGGATGGAGCACCTCTCCCTGAGGAAAGGCCCAGAGAATTGGGATTGTTCAGCCTGGAAAAGAGAAGGTTCTGGGGTGACCTAACTGGGGCCTCCTGAAGGAGATACAAGAAAGGTGGAGAGAGACTATTTACAAGAGCCTGGAGTGCCAGGACAAGGGGGAATGGATTCAAACTGCCAGAGGGCAGGGTTAGATGGGATATTGGGAAGGAATCCTTCCCTGGGAGGGTGGTGAGGTCCTGGCACAGGTTGCCTAGAGGAGCTGTGGCTGCCCCATCCTGGAAGTGTCCAAGGCCAGGTTGGATGGGGCTTGGAGCAACCTGGTCTGGTGGAAGGAGTCCCTGCCCATGGCAGGGGGTTGGAACTGGATGAGCTTTAAGGTCCCTTCCAACTCAAACCATTCCACAATTCTGGGATGGTTCCACTTTCATCCAAGCCTTGCTGAGCCCCAGCCTGATGTCAGTGCCCACCATTAAATACTTACCATGAGGGGTGAAAAAGGCCAGGGATGCTCGTCCAGCTTCCAACCCACTGAAGTAGCGCTGGGGGCTCGGCTCCTGCCGCAGCCCCGCGATTCCCGGCCTTGGGATGGAGGAAGCACAGAAGAGCAGGAAAACAAGGGAAGAAACCCATCCATCCCCTTGGGCTGACATGGCTGTTGTCAGCTACAGGCACAGGAGAGTCACAACTGGGAAAAAAATAAAAAAAAATATATATATTATACTTAAACACACACGAACACACACGCGAGTGTTTGTTCAGGCAGGTGCAGCACAACCATAATTTCCAATTGTGGAAATTATTATTAATGTGACACAAACATCTCGGGGGCATCATGATTTAGTCACTCCAACACCACTCAGACAGCTGCAAAGAGGACAGCAAAGGCCATTCTCTTACTTCTGAGTGGCACCTTCAAGCACACAGACCCTCAGTGCTGTCCCTTTAAGGCTGGGTTTTGTCCCTCCTTTTTTATTTTTTTTCGAGTCAAACAAAAATTAAATGTACAGGCAGAAAGCAGTGACAGTGCCACACACAAACCCCCACCCAAACTGCTTCAGTTCTTGCTAAAGAGTTTTGAGGATGCCAACAGCATTTTGGTGCCACTGAAAGGTGCCTGCAGAGGGATGGGGCAGGTTGAGGTTGACAAAAATCAATCGGTCAGTTGAGATTCAAGTATCAGACCTTCTGTTTCTGTGCAAAATACAAATGTGCACATTTTGACCCCTGTTTATGGTCAGAATGAAGAGGAATTTTGCAGGTATATTTATAAAGACTCTGTAGCTGAAGTCCTTAACATGAGGATGCAGTGCCTGGTGCTTCAAGAACACATGCTCTGGTTTATTTTTTATAGAATAACTGATTCCTCTCTTGTATTTATAAGGATTTACGTAACTTAAATGGATGCTATTTTTAAAAGTACTGCTGTTTTCTTCTTTACTCTGTGTGCAGAAGTCCTGATACAATTTAACCTCTCTAGGATTAACAAAAGCAGCAGATTACCCTTGACCTAATCTACATGTAGCCATAAAATCAGACAAGAATTCTGCAATATCTTTTCTGCTCCTGGCTGCTGGTTTTGCCACTTCCTAGTAGCCACTTTTACTTTCAGGGAGAATCACAGAATGTTAAGGCTTGGAAGGGACCTTAAAGATCATCCATCCCAAACCCCAGTGCATGCATTAGGTCTGAATTTTCCTGAACAAACTGATTTTGGTGGAAGGTGGCCCTGCCCATGGCAGGGGGGTGGAACAAGATGATCTTTAAGGTCCCTCTCGACCCAAACCAATCTGGGATTCTGTGATTCCACGCCAAATAATGTGAGGAGGTTAAAGAGCCCTACTGATTGAAAAACACCTTCTTCCCACTCCAATCCCCTGTTTAACACCAGGTTCCTGCTCCTCAGGTGTTCTTTGGTGCTGGAGTGTGGCTGGTCCCCAGTCAGCAAAGGGACAAAGCTGGAACTGAGGATGTGTTGCTTTGCACCACGAGCTGCAGCTGCTTCCCCCAACAAACACCTCTGTGTCCATGGACTGCCATTCCCTCCAACACCCTGTCAGACGCTGTCAGCTTCCTGTGGCTGCTCTGGGATGACCCCAAGCTCACAAACCACCAGAGAAAGAGCCTCTGCTGTGCTCTGAGAGCGAGGATTTAGTGACAGCCAGGCATGCTCAGCCTCGCAGGCTCCTTCTCCCAGAGGTGGGGTGTTGGGATCCAGGCCTGAAGGCACAGCGGAACAAAGACAGAGCTGGAAAGACATCAATGTTTTCTTTTCATCTCCAAATCTCCAGTTCCCTCCTTTCCAGCTTTGGGCAGTGTCAGGCATTCCTGGTCCTGTGCCCTCCCATCTGTTCCCCTGGCTTACAGAGGGGACAGGGATCAGGACGAAGGGGGGGGATGTTTATGAAATGACAAACTTGGCTACAACAGGATGGAAAAATAAACACAATCCTGGCATGTGGGAACGAGCCCAGGTCAGATGGGAGAGCTTACTGTCAAGGAAGCAAGAGCAGCAGCCTCCAAGGACTCAAAGATGTCATGGCATTAAACCTCGAGGAGGGTGACAGCAGTTTAAAATACAACTCCAGCCTCCAGGGAGACCTGAGAGCCCCTTCCAGTGCCTAAAGGGGCTCCAAGAGAGCTGGAGAGGGACTTGGAACAAGGGCCTGGACAGACAGGACAAGGGGAGATGGCTTCCCACTGCCAGAGGGCAGGGTTTGATTGGATATTGGGAAGGAATTCTTCCCTGCAAGGTTGCTGAGGCCCTGGCACAGGTTGCCCAGAGAAGCTGTGGCTGCCCCTGGATCCCTGGAAGTGTCCAAGGCCAGGTTGGACAGGGCTTGGAGCAAACTGGGATGGTGGAAGGTGTCCCTGCCCATGGCAGGGGGCTGCAACAAGATGAGTTTTAAGGTCATTTCCAACACAAACTATTCTGGGATTCCATGAAAAATGTGTGCTCAGCCCTTCCTTACCCATGTCCTCTCACCTCCTCATTTCTCCATCCTGCCCTGCAGGTTCCCTCTGTTCCCCGTCAATCCAGACCTGAATATTCAGCTTTGAAGCCATTTCCTCTGACACCTATTTTCCATCAACAGAAAATTAACACCATAGGGCTGAAAACAGACCACTGACACTTGCAGGATTGCCAGAGATGTGCGAAAATACCACAGATGTGTGAACCAGCTCTGTGTCATTGTTGGGAAACCCTAAGCCCATGGACCGGGGCAGGACAGCACAGATGGAATGCAAGGCCTGGTTCATGTTTCCACTGTCATCATTCCAAGACAGAACCAGGCAAGTCGGTCAAGGTCACTGTAGGTGACTTAAAGTGAAAGCAAATACACCAGAGACATTGAGCACAAACTCTTGTGTGGGCACAAATTGCTTGTGCCACATCAGTTGCTTGGGAATCCTGCACCTGGAAACCATGGACTGTGATCCCTGAAAAACCTCTGTGATCCCACCTGCTTTCCTGACACTTTCATCACACAGACACCAGCTACCAGCATTTATTACTGAGGAAGCTGAGGGTGATGTGGGGTGGGCTTTGAGCCTCCCATGGCAAGGAAGAACCACTGTTCTGCTGGAATCACAGATTGCCAGGCCAGCTGGGTACCATCTCCATCATCCATGGGCTTCCCTGAACTCTCCCTGGTGGAGAAACACCATCAGCCTGGACTTTACTGCCAGTGATATAAAATCTACACTTCATGTCTTGTCCAAATATCAGCACAGAGCTACAAAACAGTTTGGGTTGGAAGGGACCTCAAAGACCATGTTATTCCAATGGACAGGGACACCTTTCCACCACACCAGGTTGCTCCAAGCCCCATCCAACCTGGCCTGGAACACTTCCAGGGATGGGGCAGCCAGAGCTTCTCTGGGCAACCTGTGCCAATGTCTCACCATAAATATGTTACACTGCTGCTTCCCCTTTGTTTTATCCCGTGGCAGCAGCATCTCCCAGCCTGCAGAGCCCTCAGTTTTATCTCCCCCCCCAGGTAAATGCTCCTAAACCAGGAGCATTTAGGATGCTCCTGAATGGAGTCACTTCAAGCTCCCCTGTGATGATCAACCCAGACCAGGCCTCTCATTGCAGCAGCACATTCCCCCCACTCCCAGCTGGCACAGGTTTTTGGCAGGATTCTTGTCTGCCTTCCATGCCCTTCTGGCAGCTCTTAACCAGTGTGCTGCCCTCCCAGATCTCCTGGCAGGGAACACACAAAACAGACCCCAAATCCACATGGAGCTGACTCAATCCCTTTGCTACAGCAGGCTGGACAGGCTGAAGCCCTCTCTCCAGCACGGCTGCACATCCCAGCTCCAATATCCCTCCTGCAGCTGCTGCTGCACAAGGCAAGAGAGCAGAACACCAATGGGGCACACAGGTTTCCTTCAGGCGATCCAGAACAATCCAAGGATCATTAAGGTTGTAAAAGCCCTCCATGATCATGAAATCCAGCTGTTCCCCCAGCACTGCCAAGGCCACCACTGACTCATGTCCCCAAGTGCCACAGCCACATGGCTTTGAAATCCCTCCAGGGATGGGGACTCCAGCACTGCTCTGGGCAGCTGTGCCAGGGCTGGACAACCCTTTCCATGAACAATTTTCCAAAATAGCCAAACTAAACCTCCTCTGTCCTGGTCCTTGTTCCCTGGCAGCAGAGCCTGACCCCCCCTGGCTCCACCCTCCTGTCAGGGAGCTGCAGAGCCAGAAGGTCCCCCCTGAGCCTCCTTTTCTCCAGGCTGAGCACCCACAGCTCCCTCAGAAAAGCCACTCCTCAGAAAAGCTCCCTGAAAACATCTCTCTTCCAGCCTTCTGCTCTGCAGACCCGTGGGGATCCCTCCATCCACACCTCACCATCCACCCAGCCTTTCCCAAGTGCATCCAGCTTGCTCCCAGCCAGCTGGTCGGGAGAAGGAAGCTGTCCCAACACCTCTACTGCCCACAAATCTCTGTTCTCCTGAAGAAATGAGTATTGAGCTCTTTGGGGACAAAGCCAGCATCCTTGGCATCCCACTGAAGCACACCTGGAGGGCACTGACCCTGCGGTGACAACCCCCTGGTGACACTGTCCCCCTGCAGCCACTTGGCTGCCTGGGAGGGACAGCTTTGTCCAGAAAGTTCTCAACTCATTGCAAGCCCAAACAGCCCCAAGTGCATCCCTGACAATTCCTCCCGTGGACTGCTGACAGCTGCTGCAATATTGCTCCTGTCAAGCAGCATTTAAGTCCCCTTTTCTCCCCAGCTCAGCTTCTGTGTTAGTTCTATGGAATCCTATCGCTGCCAAGCAAAGCCCTCCCTTCCTCTACTCCTAGAGACTGGATGAAATTCCTGACTGGGAAGTGCTGAGGGGTGTGTGTGGGGTGTGGGCCTTGATGTTCCTTCTGAAATGCATTTTAGCTTCAGCCGTGATCATTCTGAGTTGTTTTATTTTCCCCAGGTTTTAAGAGTCATATTCTGATCCCCTTCTAGAAAAGCCTTTGCAAACCAATCAATGCCCAGAGTTTTCGGCTCTGTTCATGTTTGGAAGTTGACTCTCAATGGACCACGTGAAGCTGAATGAGCTGCAGGTTTGAGATGGGAAGTGAACTTCTAGATACTTGATGTTCTCAGGTCCTCCCAATTCAGTGACATTGGGAAGTTTGCAATTTCCTTCAGCTCCTTGTACTGAGGAATGGGAAGTCAGACTTTCCTGACTATAGGAGGATTAAATGCCAGATGCTTC